>NC_142012.1:105544260-105749260 GCF_049901735.1 Notechis scutatus
AGCTACTGTCCTTCACTTCAACTCCTGCCGACAGAGATGGTATTCAACCAGTTCGCACCTACTCGGGCTAACCGGTAGCGGTTATTTGGCATGGTCGCCGAACTGGTGGCAATCCCTGGCTGGCCACGCCCAACCCAGTCGCCCGGTTGCTCACTTGCGATTGCTCTCCTAGCTTTCTGTTCCCCATGTCCTCTTTCTCCCCGGGGAAAAGGAAGAAAGGCATGGACGCTGCAAGTATCACTTTCCCCGTGTGAGTTAAAGTATCTGGAGTGAGAAAGAGTGCGGTCTGACAGAGGGGGTGGGGGTGAATCGATCCTTGGAGAACTTTTGCAATGTAAAAGAAATGCATTTTGGAAGCAGGTATTTTAAAAACTTCTCCAAGGGTTCCCCATGGACGCTGCAAGTATCACTTTCCCCTTGTGAGTTAAAGTGCTGGAGTGAGAAGGAGTGTGGTCTGACAGAGGTGGGTAGGTGTGAATCGAGCCTTGGAGCACTTTTGCAATGTAAAAGAAATGCATTTTGGAAGCAGGTGTTTTAAAAACTTCTCCAAGGGTTCCCCATGGACGCTGCAAGTATCGCTTTCCCCTTGTGAGTTAAAGTGCTGGAGTGAGAAGGAGTGTGGTCTGACAGAGGGGTGGGGGAATCCACTCAAGTCTTGGAGAAATTTAAAGGAGCTGCTTCCAAAATGCTTGTCTGTTGAGTGCTCTCTCTCTCTCTCTCTCTCTTTGTGTGTGTGTGTGTGTGCATGAGAGAGAAAGAAAGAAAGAAAGAAAGAGGAAGGTAGAGAAAGAAAGAAAAAAAATAAGAGAGAGAGATAAAACTCTCTGCTATTATTTTTAATTGTTCCATTCTTTATCATGTGTTAATATTTTACACTGTCCCTACACCTAGAGTGATTTTTCTGCCTTTCTTTTGCCCAGGGCTACCACATATTTTTCAGGGTTTACATGCATTCAATGTCAATAGTCCAGAGCATAAAATACACGTGTTTAACAAGATTTTAAAGGGACCTTGGAGGTCTTCTAGTCCAATCCCCAGCTCAGGCAAGAAAACTGAGAATACCAAACTCTGAGTAGAAATCCTGGGAAAGGTGTCAGAATAATACTTAGAAGGGACCTTGGGGTGAACCCTGTACCATTTCAGAGAAATGGCTGTCCAGTCTTTTCTTAAAAACTTCCAGTGATTGAGCACCCAGAACTTCTGGAGACAGGCAGTTCCATTGGTTAATTGTTCTCACTGTCAGGAAGTTTCTCCTTAGTCTTAGGTTGCTTCTCTCTGTTCAGTTTCCATCCATTGCTTCTTGTTTGCATTCTGCTTCTTTGGAAAATACATTGTCCCCCTTTCTTTGTGGCAGCCCTTAAAAGCCTGTTGCCTTTCACACTCTTGGGTAAAGCATGTGAGCCATTTCCTCTTTTCAACAGTCCATGAAAGTACATCTATAAAGTCAAAAAAGGTGAACAACATTTTTACAGAACTATAGATAAGTTGAGGCTGGGTGACAAGTAATGGCTGGGAGGGGAGGGGCCAGGTGAGGCACCCCTTGATGTGAGTGACATTGAGTTGGCCATGCCTACCCAGTCACATGACCACCAAGCCATGCCCACCCAGTCACATGACCAAGGACACCCACCCAGTCACATGACCACTAAGCCACACCCACCCAGTCACATGACCGCAAGCCACACCCACCAAATAAGTCACGCCCACAGAACCTGTAGTAAAAATTTTTGAATTCCACCATTGCCTGCCGGGAACATAAAAAGAGCCGTCATTGTCCCCTGAACAATGGTGGTCCTTGGTGCTTCTGAAATTAGTGCAATGTGATGCGATGCATCTATCTCTTCTCTCTCTATCATCTATCTATTTATCTAATTTATCTATTTATCTAATCTATCTATTTATCTTATCTATCTATCTATCTATCTATCTATCTATCTATCTAATACCTTGCCCCAATTCAAGAGAAATTATATGAGATCAGAACTAGGCTTCAGTACATCCATAGTGATAAGGAACAACATTTACAAATGAACATTACACATACTAGCCCAGAAAACCAGACAGCTGATTGAGATACAGGAGAAAAGATTTAACATTCTCTTTCACTTTTAGCACAATTAAAGCTAATTTAATATGCAGTTATAATTCCATTTGTGCATATAGTTAGACTGAGATCCAGTTTCATGTTCCCAATATGTCTCTAGAAGTCCCCCCCACTCTTTCTATGCAGTTTGTATGAAAAGTACTGGGAAAATATTTCAGAAAATTCAGTGGAGAACAAGACTTAAATAATATGCAGTCTTTAAAATTCTTTGATCAATAGTAATACAAAAAATATAGTTATATTACATAAAATGTATATTTCCATAAAATGAAAGTGGAGCAGTTAGTAATAATATTAGAGACAGCCATGGTGCCTATTGATCCATATTCTGTCTTATTGAAAGACATATGAAAAATTTTGTAAAACAAAAACAAGCTAAATCAGATTACTGCTTTTGGCAAAAGCAAAAATATCATGGCATAGTCTTGAGAGTTGAAAACTGCTTGTTGAGCATGGCATGGGACCTTAACTCTTTTCTAAAATGCATTTATTTTATTGGGGATAGAGGCTGAAGAATACTTTTTACAGAATATTTAAAATCTGAACAGTTTTAAGTTTTTCAAAACGTTACACAGGGAGTATACAAAAAGCATAAAAGTCATCGTGTGTGTGTGTGTGTGTGTGTGTGTGTGTGTGTGAGAGAGAGAGAGAGAGAGAGAGAGAAAAGAGGAGAAGTGATAAAGAGGCTAAACATTTCCCCCCAGAAAATAAGATAACAATTGCTTCATCAACTCAGAGTAAAATATTTTTATTCTAGTCCATTAAAAAAAAAACATGCCTTATGAAATGGTCTGTTATAATAGCTTTAAACAGTCAAAATGAATGCACCAGAATACCCCAGATACACTCCAGTTGGTGGGAGTTGCTAATCACACACAAAAAATACAATTCTGATTTCGTTGAGTTAATTTTCACTGACATAAATAAGAGCAGAATTATCCCCAAAGACTGAATGTTTTTAGATGTAAATCTTTATTTCTGTGGGGTTATAATTCAGTAGTAAAAACTCACTCAGATTTTATGCTTGGTTTATATAAGGTTTCTATCTAGCAAAGTTTAGTTTGACAACATTTTTGCATGGATCGTCATGTGTGCATGGGGTGGGGGGATGCTACCGGTTCTATTGAGCCTGTAGCTGCGAAGAGCAGTTGACACTGGACCGGTTCGGCGTTTGGCCCACCCGCCTGCCGGGCCTCTAGGCCATTGGTGGGATTCAAATTTTCTTACTACCGGTTCTGTGGGCGTGGTTTGGTGGGTGTAGCAGGGGAAGGATACTGTAAAATTTCCAATCAGAGGTGGTATTTGCTGGTTCTCCAAACTACTCAAAATTTCTGCTACTGGTTCTCCAGAACTGGTCAGAACCTGCTGAATACCACCTCTGCTCTAGGCTGTCCTTTATTCCTTGCTTTTCCCTCCTCAGCTGTTTTGTGTGGCACAGCTGAGGTTGAAAAATCAGGAAACAAGAGGATGTTCAAACGCTGTGCACCCGCACACGTTTGTCAGCTGTCCAGGCAGCACAGCTGATGATTTCTTGTAAATGCTGCACACACAATTGTCTCCAGTTTGGACAACTGGCAAATTGCTCCATTGGTTGGCCCCTCCCCTCCCTGCCCACTCACTCCTGACTTGGCATGCGAGCCATCCAACTTGCCTGGTTTGGTAAGTTGCTATTTTTCCTCTCCCCCCGACCATCAGCTGTTCTGTTCTGCCAGGAGATTTAGATTAGCTCGAAAGCAAGAAATCCTTGAGAGCCGAACCTTTCTTAGGACTGAAGCTTTTCAGTGCAGATTCAGGTAGCCGATTGCAGATAGATAGATCTCTAAATTAATCTGTGATTCTGTGAGCAACTCAATCTGCCTGCCTGCTTTGCCTGCTTTGGGGTAAAAGTTGCTCTTTTTAAAAAAAATCAAAAATTCAATATTTACATGCATGGTGTGTTGTGAGTTAATTTTGTGAGTTTGTTTGCAAGCAAATTTTATGTGACAGACTCAGGTAGCCGATTGCAGATGGATAACTCTCTAAATTAATCTGTGATTCTGTGAGCAACACAATCTGCCTGCCTGCTTTGCCAGCTTTTGGGTAAAAGTTTCTCTCTCTTTTTTTTAATAAAAAAATCAATATTTACATACATGGTGTGTTGTGAGTTAATTTTGTGAGTTTGTTTGCTAGCAAATTTTATGTGATAGAGTCAGGTAGCCGATTGCAGATAGATAGATCTCTACATTAATCTGTGAGCAACTCAATCTGCCTGCTTTGCCTGATTTGGGGTAAAAGTTGCTCTTTTATTTATAAAAAAATCAATATTTACATCAATATTTATAATATTTAAATACAAGCCATGCCCAGTCAGTCATACAACCACCATGCCACATCCACAAATTAGGCCACACCCACAGAACCAGTTGTTAAGAAATTTGAATCCCACCCCTGGTGTGCATGTATCTGTACTGAAACAGGAAAGGAAAGAGATGAAGCCTCTAAAATATTTATATTTATATGTAAACTTCAGAATTTGGAAAAACAAGATATCCTGCAGCATATTTTATCCAGTCATTGAAATTTAGGGGAAGAAATATACTTAAAACTATAAAAGTTGTCTTCACTTACAACTACAGTTGGGACCAGAATTTCCATAGCTAAGTGAGGCGGTTGTTTAAGTGAGACAAGCCCAATTTTACAACTTTTCTTGGCATGGTTGTTAAGTGAATCACTGCAGTGAAGTGAATCATGAGGCCATTAAGCAAATCTGACTTTCCCCATTGACTTTGCTTGTCAGAAACTGGCTGGGAAGGCTGCATTTGGCAATCACATAAGCATTAGGACACCACAAGCAACAGACCAGTTGCTAAGTACCTGCATTTTGATCATGTGACTGTGGGGATGTTGTGATGGTTGCAAGTGCGAGGAACTTCAAATGGTCACTAAACAAATAATTGTAAGACAAGAATTACTTTTAGCTATCAAAATATATGCAAGTTCTGTAAATTATTTATTTGGAACTCTGCAGTATTTCAAGGAGTCAGAGCATATTGAATCTTTAATAAACAAACAAACAAATATATGTTATGTACATACATACAGTCAGCTATAGACTAGCTATTTCTTTACATTTTAGATAGATCTATAGATTTGGGACAACTCACTGCAACCAACTTGTTGTGGTCAACTCGCCATGGACAATTCGCCACAGTCAACTCACCATGTCAACTCACTGTGAGACAGCTCACCATAGTTAACTTACCACAGGACATGTTGGGGCACAATTCAACAATTCAATTATTTAAAATAGTTAAAAATCTTTTATTTTTTATCATTCACATTTCATTTTGTCCATCCTTTGGAATCCTTTCTTTAAGGATTCTATTGCTCTATTTTTTCAATATTAGTGCAACTCTTGGTAAACTGTGCTGCGGTGAGTTGGCCTGTGGCGAGTTGGCCATGGTAAGTTGGCTGTAGGAATTTGTTGTAGTAGACCCTCCAAAAATTGCAGCATTGATGCAACTTTACCATGTACTGCTCCTTGTGCATGGATCTAACATACCAACTAGTAAATGGCAGCAACAAGTTGGAATATCTTGTAGTTCTTTACTACACTCTAATGGTCATCCAGATTTTTGGCAGCTGAGATATGATAGCCTGAACTGTCTTTATGCAACTGTTTAAGATTATGGATTAACCCAATATATAATTTCTAGAAATAACCATGTCCTGATTTTATTCTTGGGAATCTGTTCACCCCAAATCTTCAAAATATTTGCTTAGAAGAGGCTTTCTGTGTTGAAACTCAGCACATGGTTTTTGAGTTGCTGATATACTATAGAGAAGTTACTGAAGGTTTCCAACAGAAAGAGAACACAATATGAGTATCATCCAGGATGCTTCTCAGTTTTACGTCATTGACAGAGTATGTAGCTACTGTGTGCAAAAAATGCAGTGTGTGTTCCTTATTTTACAAGCTAGTATAAAACAGCTTGCTTCATGAACTCTATGTTTCAAGACTAGGGGCTTAAGACTTCCTATCTATGATTTCTGTGTGATCATAGGGGCATCTCTCACTATTGGTACACTACAAGCTATTGACAATGTGTCAAGTAGAGCCTTCCCAATCAAGTGAAAATAATAAAAGATATTTCAATTGACTTTAGAGGCAGACGTAATTTAACAACTATCCTATTTAGTGACCATTCAGAATTTCGATGATGCTGAAAAAGTAACTTTACAACCAATCTTCACATTTATGACTGCTGCAGCATCCTTTGACCACATAATTAAATTTTATGTGTTTCACTACCAGCTTCCAACAAGCAGAGTTGATACAAAAGCTATTAGTGAAATCACAAGTGCTGGTCTTTGAGGTCTTTCTTAGCAACTCATGGTGACTCACATGGTTAACTAAGCAATGATGAAAACATATTTATGAAGACTTTATCCAGATGGTTAAAAATATTGTGCAAGATTTTGCAAGTGACCAGTTCTTGCACTTACAATCATTTCAGCATCATGGTCACATGATCAAAACTCAGGCACTTGGTATATATGTATGATAGTTGCAGCTTCCTGGGGTCATACAATCACTTTTTGCAACCTTCTCAGGGGACTTCTGACTAGTAATGATTTAACAACTGTCTGCCTTAACCACAGAAATCTGGAGCTTACACTGAGGTTGTAAGTCAAGGACTACCTATATATGTTAAATTGATAAATGGAAAATCAGAATTCCTCTCCCCTTAGCATTATAAATGCTAAGGAATGCTCTCTTTTTTACCTCTCTTTGCATGTGAAATGTACATTGCTACCCATAACATTTACATTATGCATTATTACCTCAAACATTGTGTGCTGAATATTATGAAAATAACATTCTGGTCACAAGTTTCCTCTTCAGCCAAAGTATAAAAAATTTACTTGTGATTTTTTTTGACTTATGAATTATTTAGCTAATCCTTAAACTAGTAAATGTATTTATGTCTTCATTGCATTTATTTACTTCTATCTACCACTACGTAACTCCTCCCTCTCAGGAGCAGATATTTTACCTTCTCTTATTTCTCTTTCCTAGGAAGACGGGTTTCAAATTTTAGTGGGATAATGACACATCTCCATCCTCACATTTGGTAACAGTTCTGTTTCAAAATCACCTGTGTATTTAAATACATTTCAATAATTATTTCTAATAATAAACATAATCACACTAAGTCATTGATTATTTTATGTTCTAGAGTTCAATGTTGGGATTTTTTAAAAAAAAAACTTTAATCATTGCCGTACTCCATGGTTTCTGAATAAGAATGAATGAGATAAACTTGTGCAAACATACAAGCCAGTAACTAAACTACAATTCAAGCTAGTAGTCCCACTGTTACAAATCTAATATTGTGTAATGTTTGTTACATTACTCTGGGATTTATTTGAAAAGGTGGCTTTTTAAAAAAATAAACAGACTAAATCTTCTTAATATATCATAAGGTATATCTTAACCATAAAATAAAACTTTCATGAATTGATGGATATTATTTCATTATATTACATAATTCTTTGCAAATTAAGTGGAAAACCATATGCCTCCTTAAAATAATTTGCTTTTACCTGCAGAATGTTTTCTTAGCTGACCATGCCTCTCTTGTTCATTGATCTTTTGAAAGTACTTCAAATACACTTTATCATGAATTAATTAATCCACAAAGGACACATATTTCTGAGACAGCCAAGAATAGACAACTTCTCTAGCTCCTGTCTTCTCTAGATTTTGGCTTTCTCTTTATTTCTACTGCATAACATTGCATCACATTTGTCTTTGTGAATAGGTAAATCCAAGGTCTCATCTATTCACGACAAGGAAAGTGACAAAGGACAGAAAGATCAGGCATTTCCATTTCAGACACAATAAAGTTATTTTAAACCTTGTATGCACAGTGTTATATTTTAGATATTATAATGGTACAATCAGATGGAGATTAGAATAATATTCTTTTGGGAACACTTCAGTTTTTCCTTTGATGGGTAGGTATTTTGGTGTTATATTCTTTTTTCTTTCTTTCATGAATTCAAAGCATTGTGTAGAACATTAACTCTATCCAAATCTTTGCACATCACAGCTTTGTCAGATAGTCTGGGAAAAGGCCCATCCAAAATTACTGTCAACATTTATGAACCTGAGTCTTCCTGGTCCTAATCCATCCCTTAACCATTTTACACTGGTTCTCTGGTGTACAATTAATATATTTAATTGTACTTGCTAATTGGTGCATTTGTCATGAACAAAGCCATTTTTTCAGTATATGGTAATACCATGAATGTTCTCCTTGTATATAAATCTTTGGAATCAACTTTCTGAAAAGCGGCACCATATTTGTTCCATAAACAAGCAAATTCTTTCAATTTAGCCAGCTGCATTAAATGTCTTGTTATGTTCTCTCTATCATCATCATTTAGACCTATGCCTATAAAGAGTCACTCCCTCAAAGGACATACTTATAGACATGATGATAATTAGGCAGCTTGGATATTTATGCTGAAATTTCCCCATCCTGATCCTGGTCAGTTACAATGCAGAGTGAAGGGACCTACAGGTTCAACATTTCTGTTTCCTGAAGTAGTTGTGCAACTAAAACTATCATTCCACACCCAAATGTACAGTTGGTTCATTGGGTGACCAATATGTTGCCATAGCTTCAGTAAGACTGGAAGAAGTCTTGAACGTAATTTCTTGAAATCTCTTCCAACTGAATTTGTCTTACTGATATCAAGGCAGATAACTATCCAACTGAATCATTCCATGATATTTACAATATCTGCCAATTATCCTCTTCTTCCATTTAAGAAAAGGATGAGTTGTCTAGTGTTCATGGGAAACCTGCAGTGAAATAAAAAAATCATCTTGTCTATCAGTGATGAAACTCATCCTCTGTTATACCTGATTGTGAATGAATTCAAGACTGGAGAGGAAATGATTGAGTGTAGCGATAAGATTTCAATATGGAAAAGAATCCCGAGTAAATATGAATAATGTGTAAAGGAATTGTTGGGTGAGATATAGAGGAAATATAGTATACCAAATATGCAAGCTATATATTTTGTACTTCCCACATATTAATGTTGGTTTCCTGGATATCACTCTCATGAACAGCTGTAACTTTGCTATTTGAAAGGTTGCAGTGGACCAAAATTTGACTTGTATTTTCTAGCCAAGAAGACATAGCTGATTACCTGACCTTCTCTAGCCAAGAAGACACAGCTGATTCCCTGATCCAAGTAACACACTTACCTGTAGCTGCAGAATCTTGTCATTTACAATGGGTCTTAATCATGCACTGAAAGCTAAGCCCTGTAGGGAAGGTCTAATGAATTAGAGCCTAATGCCTCCTATTCCCCAACCAGAATAGTAAAGTTTCTGAAATAGATCTCTAGAGAGATATACAGATGCCTGTGGATTTTGGCTGCAATAAAACTGATGACTACCGATTGCTGTATCTACCCTTTTTCGTTCTCTCTCTCTTTCCGTCCTGGGGAGTAATTTGCTTATTCTGGATTAATTTGGATATCCATAGATGGTTTATTGGGGGGTGGGTAAGGAATAAATGAATATTTCTCTGGAGATGTGCCTAATTTGTGGGCTTCCCCAGGTAAAATAGGAAGGCTACTATTTATAGATTGCATAATTATATCTCCAGCACCTTTATGCTGCTTCTGCCATGCTAAGTGGGTCACCTCTTTGTTTTTCAAATGAGGATGGAGCTTTTTTGACATACCAATAAACCTTGCAACAGTAAAAAGAAACAATATTCATTATGTTGCTACTTGGGGACTTTCTTTTAAGAGTTGGGCCAGTAAATGCTTTTTAATCCCAAGATGCACTGATTGTGATAATGTAAGGCAGGCAAACTGAGCGTCAGTAATAAAATCATTGCAGATATGAACAGAATAAGAAATTGGTCAAAAGACTCATGTAACAACATGTGTTTATTCCATGAGGGACAAAAGGCAAGCAAAATAGGCAATGATTTTGTTTGGGATTTGTTTACGAAAGGTTTCTTGTGTGCTGTATACATAGGCAAGCATAGGGAGGAAAGAAACAGAATGGAATTTACAGGTTATGGTTTTAAAGAATTTTGCTACTGTTTGACTTATCCACTCTTAATCTGCAAAAATAGAAAAAAAAGCAGCTTTTATTCTGTTTAACCGTCCCCCCACTTTTTAAATTATAAAAGCTGTAGAGTATAATATGGCACAACCGTAAAGTATAATTTTGTTTTTTAGTCTGCAAAAGGGCAGTAGAATTGAAATTATAACAAATCTGCTGATGTCCAGCATTGATTGATTCAAACCTCTGGCTTTAATTTGCAATAGTGCAGTGTATTATGATGCTATGATTAAGGATTTGTTGAAAAGAGGGAATCTGGACCCAGGTTGGTCTTTTGCACTGCTTGACTTTATCACAATTATTGGTTTTCTGAAATATGTCCCTATGCATTATTCTGATCAGATTACTTGCATTGTACAATTCTCTGATGAATAAGGAGACAGTCACACAAAATAAATCTTGACCTGAAATTTAATCTCCATAACTATAGACCAGAAATAAGTGCCTTTTTGCACCTCTGATGACAAGTTTGTGTATTTTCCATAATAGGAGTATATTTTTCATTACATAATTGTCTCTAATGGAAACCCACACAACAGAAAAGTAAATGAAGTCAAAAGGTGTAGTACAAGAGTGGGAGGAAACATGAAATATTTTTTCTATGCTTAATTCATACAAATGTCAATTGTTTTGTAATTTGATCTGAACACTGGAACATCTTTTTATCACATTTCCCTTGAAGGTTGGAGATAGGATCTAACTTTGAAGCAATGTGTCCCATAATGTATTCTGCCTCTTGTGTCTCTTTCAGACACTCTGACTAATCATAATACATTCCAAAATCCGGAAACTCTCACAAGTGAGAATGGTAACCTATGGGAAAAGGCAGACTGTACCTGAATATTTCTGAATCTGTTGACCAGGACTCTGATAATTCTGATGATTGGTCCAAAGATCCCTATGTTGAAATGACAGAAATAAAATTCAGGACTCAGCAGACCTTCAGAGTTGTGGAAGCTGGATAAGGGAAATCATAAGTTTGCAGATGAATATGTGACCATAACCACAAGATGCGTGCACAAGTATTTAAGTAACTTCTAAACCTTATCAATTGTAAGCACTTAGACTCATATACTACTTTATAGTACTTTACAGCCCTCTCTAAGCAGTTTACAGAGTCAGCATATTGCCCCCAAAATTTGGGTCCTCCTTTTACCCACCTCAGAAGGATGGAAGGCTGAGTCAACCTTGAGCCTGGTGAGATTCAATCTGCCAAATTGCAGGCAGCTGGCTGCAACAGAAGTAGCTTGCAGCACTCTACTCTAACCACTGCACCACCAAGGATGGTAATGAAGAAAGCTATATATAATCAGTTGAAATTCTATTTGGGGTTCTTCTTTGCACTTTTAGTGAAATTCAAAGGCTAGAGAATTCCAGCTATAACATCACCAGATTTGAGACCATTTAGTAAAGAGGGAAAAAAAACCTGAATTACTTAAAACGATCAGTTTCACAATGATCCAGTGAAGATGTTGTCAGGACAGACAACAACCTCAACAACCACAACAACAATAATGAATTTTATTCTTCAAACTGCAGTAATAGCCATTGAGCTAGATGGATTTCAAGTGGAATTAGATAAATTCATGGACAGCAAGGCTATCGATAAGGTTCTGGGTATGATTGATAGATATATTACCTCCAGAATCAGAGAGAGAGAATGCCTGTGAATACCAGTCTTTGGGGAACAGCAGCAGAAAAGGACTTATTACTGTAATGTTGTGCTTCTGGGTTTCCTGTAGGCATATATTTAACCTCTGTGGAAAAGTGAATGCAGTCTTCTCCTCCTCTTATTAGCTTCTTTTTGGCTACTCACTCTTAAAGTAACATGTTTGACAATCTTCTCAATCGATGAATAGAAGCACAGTTTAAATCTTAAATAGGTTCCAAGTGGGATTAGACTAATTGATGGAGGATAGATCTATCAACAGCTATTAGCTATTAACTAAATCATATTCCCTATTCAGAGACAGTATACTTTTGAATGCAAGATGCTACAACTGTCCACAATCTTTATAACTTGCTTATGGACTACTTATTAATTTGATTTATATAGCATTCCAACTCACCTAAGTAACTCAGGATGGCATTCAAGGATTAAAACCATAGATAATGCACAATAATCCATGATATACAACTCTGAGCATCCAAGAATAAACAATAACACCATTTCAGAAAAAAAAAGCACACCAATAACAAGACTTATCAGTAGATCACTGAAGAACCTCTGAATGCCCATTGCTGAGAAAGATGAAAAACTAGATGGAGTTTTGATTTTACCCAACATGAACCTTGCTATATTCTTAAGTTACTGATTGTTAAATCTTTCTTGATAATAAAAATAATTTATATTATTCAGTATACAGAAGTCTATTAATTAAAATATTCCATAATATTCATATATGCATCTCATTGAAAATACCAGCATAATATAGCCCTAACAGTATATTTCCAATTTATTCAGAAGGGACATGTGTATGAATAACAATTCTTTAAAAAATAATGACAAAACAGAATGAAATATTTATAATAATATAAATAAGACTTTTGTGAAATTAGATACACAGTTTTGGGGTTCATGTGTGTTAGCAGTTAAAGTAATGCTGTGGCAAGGAAGTAATTTTGGAATCGAGCTATTACTGAGATAGAGAAAAAGGGAAATACTCTACTGAATATTGGCACTGCCATTCTTTTGGAGGAAGAATTTCACAGACTGATGTAGTGACCACAGGTGATATAGTAGGTAGTCTTCAAGGTGAACAGTAGGTGACCAGAGCCTTAACTTGTGAGGCAGTCAAGCAAGGCATACTACATCTTCAACTTAAAGTTTACAAATTCAAACATCAGTGGCAGTGCAGAATACTATAATATAAATTAGTATCCATCTTTGCACCCAGAAATTAAATTCAAGGCACTATTTCAAACTTTAAATATTGCCCACCTGAGATGTCATCACAGGCAAAATAGGATGCCTATATTTTGTTCTCTATAAGTTTCAGGAGAAAGCTTGCAAGAGCCTCTGTGCCTACATTAATATGCTGGAAGCTGAAGCCAGTGAAATTTATGTAAGGTTGTGAATATGTCACAACTATGCTGGTTGTGCTTGCTTGAACATAAAGCATGATTTCCAGTCAAATTGGCTTCCTATCCCACCTTGGCTGTGAATCTCTCCCTTCACTTTGATTGCCAAAGGCTTATATGACAAACATAATATCATTATCAAAAGATGGCAGAGGTGAAGTAGCATATTATATTATTTTGATGGTTTGTGTTACCTCCAGAGGCCAAAGTTCAAATAATGGCTGCATTCTCAAGTGAAAATTCATTTGGTAATTCTATGCTGGGTAGCATTAATCTGAATCTTGAGTAATACTCTTTACCGTGGCCAGGGTACCAGTTTCTAATCACAGGCCAAGACAGGAGTAGGAGGAAGAATGCCAGCTGGAATGGAAAAAGATTGGCACAACCATCCAAAGAAGTTTATGCAGCACCTGATTGGCTCAAGATAATCTCTTTGCTTTAGAGTTTGCCATTCAGTTAAACTTGATGGGAAGAATAGCACTTTATATGTTAGGCATTTTATATGTCATATCTGCCTGAATACAGATGTCCAACCAGATAAATTTAGGATAAGCTATTATTAATAGGTTCATTTTGAAGCTGATGGGCATCCTAATGTAATGTATTCAGCTAAATCTCTGTGAAAGAGGTGTCCAGCTTCCCCCCAACCCGATACTCTTCTTTAAATTTCTTTTTAACTCAGAACAGTAATTCAGTTTCAACTGTAATTGGAATTCTGTCTTTCCTTCCCCTTTGTTTAAAATATTAATAAAATATATTTCTATTTAAAGCAAATTTGAATAGTAAAGTAGTAGAAAACCTTTATCCAGAATTCAGTTTTACAATCTGTTCAGAAAAGTTGATACTTAACTCTAATCCTTTCTACTTTGTATCTCTAATGAAGAAAAAAGTATCGGTGATAAGGGTTTGATGTGACTACTATATCATGAGATTGAAGTCCTGGCCGAACTATCAAAATACACACTGTAGATTTGCAAATACAGATGTACAGTTGTTAGTCTGGTTCTCTGCAACAATAAAGCTTATATGTATCTTTTCAGGTGTAAACATTTGGTTTTCATACGAACATGCTAATTACACAGGACTCTGAGATTTGCTGACAGAGAACATTAGACATTTTAAAATTAAAAACAGAAACTAAGAATCTTAATCATATCTTAAAAATATCAGAATTTCAGGAACCTAGCCAACCCACACAAAACCATAAGAAACAGAAAGAAAAAACTGAATCTGAAGATAGGAAATTACTTGAACGCAGCTGAAATATGACATCAATACATGGCAAGGTTAAACTTTTCTTGTGTTACAAAGAAACATAGGCAAGAGTTTAAATCTGTATTGTGATGATTGACTTTCAGCCTCTATACAACAGTAAAGGTACCCCTGTTTCTTTTCAGGCTACATCTACCATAACTTGAAAAAATCTTGTGTCCGATCATAAAGGACTTTCAGCACCTAGCAAAATTTTCCTCCAAATTGCAGGTGAAACTCACAATTTGTTGAGAAGAGCTCTGGTTCATTTCTAAAGATAAACATCTGTTATTAAAAATTAGGATATAAATTATTCTTCTCCAATCTATGTTTTTATCTGCAAGATCAACACTGGGCTCTTAATCAGAAACAGTTGCTCAACTAAGCTTCTTTTGTACTGCAGCAGAAATATACAGAACAAAAAAGGAAAAGAGAAAAAAAAAGAACAATACATAATAGATCTGAGTTCCAAGTCCACCCAGACAGTTTAACCCTTAGGTCATTGTGTTTGTATTTCACTTATTGGATTGTTAATAGATTTTCTTCATTTGTGTGAGACATTGTGAATGATGTGCTGAGGCCTTTCTATTACTACAACACCAGTGCCCATGGTCCACCTGTAAGAAGATAGTGTTAAAAGCTGCTGGAGTTTCTACCTCTTGACAACATCCCAGCTGTAGACTAGCAATAGCAATCCTCCCGTGGCAGTTTTAATTATCGGCACCGGCGATACCATCAGTAAGTGTGTAATTACGTGTCAGTTTCCTGGCTGTTGGGTATGAAAAGTGGAACCAGTGAGATGATGATTGTTGAAGCTGTAGACTCATATTTAAACAATTCAAAATGTGTAACTGGCAGTGTCATTAAACAGAGAGAGTTTGACCCCAGCTGTCAGTTACTTTCCCTTATGCAGATTTTTTTTCCCTGTGCTGTCTGTCAAAAAAGCTCCATGAGCTGAAATGGGACAGAAGAGGAAGTGAAATATCCCAAGTGCTGGACTGCTACTACCTTTCACTCCTGCTGAGGTGTTCTTTTAACCTAAGTAAATATGGCAGCCCAGCTGTAAATAAACCCTGGACATTACAGGAAATTATATAGGCGGGACTGACAAAGAAACAATGGTAGAATATGAAATAACGCTTCCACCCCTTCAAATAAAGAGATTTGTTTTTCTTCTTTTTTTCTTTTAAAAATGCATTCAGTACTAAATGCCTAAGGAACCCTAAAGAACAAGGTTTATGGTGATTGGATAGGCTCATTATCACGATTGAAATGGAACAATGTTTTTGTCTATTTAAGTTAGATTGAAAAAGTATTTTCATAAAGATGAAAAAAATATTACCTCAAAAGCTTCTTTCTCTGCCTACTATACACCTTTGTGTATGTATTAAGAAATTAACTTCTGAAGTGGATTACTGCCTAAAAATATTATGCCATCAGACTTAGCTAGGGTGGAAAAACTATATTATGAGGTATATGCTTAATTAATAAAAATAGTTAAATTGGATAAAGGCAGAAAAACAGCTCCTAAAAATGTATCCACCCTTTAAATAAGATGAACCTTAGTTTGCTAAGAGACTGAAATATCATTCTTGCTTCTGGATGAGAAGCAAAATGTCTTTAAGAAAAACAAAGAAAATCCAGTTGCCTTTTGAAAAAGCACATTTAGGACAACTATGACCTGGATGACTGAGAATCTCCATAGACCCTTATCTCTAAGGTTTTCTCAAGCTTGAGGAAAAAAAATATGTTAAAAACACATGTAAATAAATAGGACAAGATGTTAAAGTTAGGTAGAAGTCTGTGATTGGAGAAACTCATTAATTTTATGAGAAGATCACAGATCAAAATGCATTTAAATTCTTAATATGTCTTATAGGAAAGTTTTAAAGGTTATTAAAAGGATGGAGAAGACAGTATTAAGCAAGTAGCAATTGAATTTTTATTATAGTCTAAACATAATTGCACTTAGGTACACAATTAGTCTATGTGCTTCTAAAGATTAAATAAGCTAAAAATGTTACTTATCATGAAGTGCTACAATTTAAAATGTCTTTTCTCTCTCTGTCTGTCTCTGTCTCTCTCTGTCTCTCTCTCTCTTTGTCCCTCCTCCCTTCTCTTTCAATTAATAGATGCAATTTTTTTCAGAATATTTTTAATGGTAACAGAGCAAAGTTGTGATGCAGGATATAATTGTAGTAACATACATCAGGCAAATTTTATGACTAACTCAGAGTAAAATAACTTTAAAAGGAGATTGGATTTTTTTTGCCTGTAACCTTATCTCTTTGAAAATAAATGTAAGTTCAATGGCTTCATATGATTTTTGAGTAAAGTAATGCAGTGTTCTAGCCTACATTCTGGAATACAGAAACTTACCTAATATTGAATAAAACCATTGCTTTGTTTAGGTAGTGACTGATCATTTAGCAATTCTCCATTTTTTCAGCCAAATTTTGATCCAAGGACCAGGAAATAACTTGCAAAGAAATTATGCCACAAATTTCAGACCTTCATTTTGGAAACCTTAAGGATCATTTTGCTGAGAGTACAGAAGAGGTAGTCCTTGATTTACAACATTTCCTTTAGTGACTGCTCAAAGTTACAACAGCACTGAAAAAAGTGGTTCATGACTATTTTTCACACTTACAACCATTGCAGCATCCCCATCATCACAAGAATTCAGAAATTCAGAGGCTTGGCAACTGACTCATATTTATGACAGTTGCAGTGTCCATAGTCACATGATCACCTTTTGGGACCTTCTGACAAGCACAATCAATGGGGAAGCCAGATTCTGTGTTACTAGTTTACAGTAACAACTGAGGTGATTCACTTAACAAAGGTCCCAAAATGGGACAAAATTCACTTAACAACTGTCTCACGTAGCAACAGAAATTTTGGGCTCACTTGTCATAAGTCCAAGGGCTACCTGTATAGAGTATGTCTAATAGAACTAAGGAAATATATATAAATCTGGTCAGATTAGACACTGCTTTCTACTTGTTGAAGAGCTCCTTGTTTCATCTCCTATGTTTTAAAATACTTTTTAAATTATGATAATTTACTTTAGTTGTATTGCTATTCATCTGGAACATCATATTGGACCTAAAGGCAATCTAATAAATACTGTAAATCATCCTTATGATTTCTTCACCTATGAGCTCTTGGGCTCAAGTTAGCAACTAATCCCCAAACTCTGCTGTTTAATCCAAGAGACTCCTCTGCTTCCATCCTTCTAGTACACCAGACAAGGACACTCTAATCTTTAATAATGTCATATTGCCTTGGCACTACAGTCTGTATTAAAAAAGTAACTAACTCAGCACTGCAATTATAAGCAAGTTTCTTTATAATTTCTGTCATATGTGAGTCTGGTTCTTCAAATATGTTATTCGGTAGAACTTTAAAAATATATATATATTCTAGCAAAATTTGTATGATTCTCAACTGTTAATGTGGCAAAAAGTAGACTTTGGCAACTGAAATAAGTGTAGGATTTATATTAAGGACTCAGTATAAAACAAAGCAAGCAACTTTTCTTTAAGAAAAAACAATATCTATTTTTGAGGGTGCTGGTTATTAGAATAGAATTCTTTATTGGCCAAGTATGATTGGACACACAAGGAATTTGTCTTGGTGCATATGCTCTCAGCGTACATAGAAGAAAAGATACATTCTTCAAGAGTAAAGAATCAGAAGGTACAACACTTAATAATAGTCATAGGGTGCATAAACAATCGAATCATACTAGGAAACAGTCAATATAAATCTTAAGGATACAAGCAACAAAGTTGTAAAATGGGGCAAAACTCACTTAACAAATGTCTCACTTAACATAAATTTTGGTCTCAATTTTAGTTGTAATTCGAGATTATCTTTATTCATGCCACAATTAAAAGAATTGTATAATAAAATTTAAAAAAAACATCTTGGTGGTCTGGGATGAAAGGTTTGGTCATTTCCTTTTGCTCCCCAGAGATAACCAGAGATAACCAACACAAGTTGCGTGCAAAGGGGATAAATCTTTGTGAATACCAATGCATTTGGTGAACAATGGCAGGGGTGCAATGGTTAGAATACAGTACTGCTCTAGGCTACTTCTGCTGACTGCTGTCTGCCTGCAATTTGGTAGTTCAAATCTCACCAGGCTCAAGGTTGATTCAGCCTTCCATCTTTCTGAGGTCAGTAAAATGAGGACCCAAATTGTTGGGGGAAATATGCTGAATCTGTAAAACTGCTTAGAGAGGTAAAGCACTGTGAAGCAGTATATAAGTCTAAATGCTGTTGCTATTGACGTGAATCAGAGTTTCTCAAATAGCAACTCTAGACATGGAAAGCAAAAATGCAAAGGCCGTTTTTTTGTTTTTGTTTCCAAAGAGAGAATTTGAGTGCAACGTACACTGCAGAACAAGCTTTATTAATTAATTGCAGCACTACTTCCCTACTTGAAAGTAATAAATAGGCATATATTAAATCCTCCAAGGATTAATTTGTATTTTATCAGCTGTGAAAAGGGCATTTTTTAAACATAGCCAGACTTAAGAGCTTTATTAGATCTTTATTAGATCTTCATTGAAAAAGAAATTCTGCATATATTTTGTGTCAAGAGTTTTTTTAAAAAAAGTTTTATTTTTTATTTTTGTATAATTTTCCTTTAAATTACTTAGGCAATGCAGCTGGGAATTGGCCCTGCAGTTTATGTTAAGTTATAAGTGGAGGTGCTATTTTAGAAAAAAAAAAAAAACCTCTCGATATGCAAAAATTAATGAATTTTCATGGAGTAGAGAGAGAGGAAAAGGAAGAAGAAGGCTGGAGTGGAGATGGACATTTGGAGCAGGATTTGAAATGTAAGTGATTCCATTTGCAGTTAATAATTCTCAGTTATTGTTATTATTTTGCAACTTCTGTGCAGTCTTACTATGTTTTTAACCCTCAGAAACACATCTTGAGCAGTTTGCTCTGACAAAGCATATTTTTTGTATTGCAAATACATATTTATTTTCTATATTTTCCATCTTCTGTGGGTGAATGTTTTCAAGTTGTGATTCTGTCTTGTTTGTATGTTAGCTGCAGGGTATCTCCATACTAGACTACAGCCATGGATTCATATTTTTTTTCTATTTAACTGGATAGTTTTGTAAGAAAAAAATGGCTAAAGTATTACTGTGATCATTTATTTATAGGCCTTTCTTCTATAAAAACCAGGGTTTTTTAAAAAATGTTTTTGCTTTTGTTTTTAAGGTGGTAAAATAATTGAGGTCTAGACTGCTTATTACGTTTGTTTTGCCTTGTCTGAAGGCAATTTTGCTGATTTGCAATAATATTCTAATGCAGCTGAATTCTCTGACTGAGAACTCTCATTTTCAAGATCCCACAAGGTTAGTTGATGTTTACTAGTGGGCTCCAGGACAGTGGTGGGATTCAAATTTTTTTACTACTGGTGGGCGTGGCTTGGTGGGCATGGCAGAGGAAGGAAACTGTAAAACCTCCAGGCAGAGTGGTATTTGCCGGTTCTCTGAACTACTCAAAATTTCCGCTAGCAGTTCTCCAGAACTGGTCAGAACCTGCTGAATACCACCTCTGCTCCAGGAATAATCCAGATTACTGCCTTTGCTCCCATTGTATTAAGGGACATTTGTATTTAATGCTCTCTTTACCATTTTTTGATATCTTCAAATTAGTGGTTTTTTTTTTTTTTACTGAAGTTGTCTCTAATCCAATGGAGGTGAATTAGTATGATGTGGTGGTTAAGATAGTCTTCTACAAACAGAGGCCTTCCAGATATATGCCAATCTGAATGCCACAGTTCTCCAGCTGGCATCCTTCAGATTGGCTTTGTATATTTCAAGACTTTGTCAATTGAAGTAACAACGCAATGGAAAAGAAAACAGATAACAGCAAGTTTATTCACCACCAACCCTCAATCAACCATTCTAAGAGGCACAGTGGCTCAGTGGCTTAATGACACTCAGCTCCGGTGGTTCGAGCCCAAGCACTGCATAGCAGGGTGAGCTCCTGTTACTTGCCTCAGCTTCTGTCTACCTAATAGTTCAAAAACAAGTTCTATACAAGTGCAGGTAGATCTTGACTTACAATAGTTCATTTAGTGACTGTACAAAGTTACAATGGCACTGAAAAAACTGAATTATGACAATTTTTCACACAAGACCATTGTAGCATCCATCTAGTCATGTTATCAAACTTTAGACACTTAGCATCTGAGTCATATTTATTGTTATATTCTGGGCATGGGTGCAAATAAGTGAGTGATCACCTTTCAAGACCTTCTGACAAGCAAAGACAATGGGGAAGCTAGATTCACTTAACAATTGTATCACTAACTTAATAACTTCAGTGATTCACTTAACAACTGTGGCGAGAAAGCTTGTAAAATGAGGAAAAATTTACTTAATAAATGTCTCACTTAGCAACAGAAATTTTAGGCTCAATTGGGATCATAAATTGAAGACTACCTGTAGATAGATAGGTACTACTTCTATGAGCTGGTGCTCTGTGCAGTCAGTCAGATTCCTGACGGCTCTAAACCTTCCTGGTGCATTGTTTGCTTGTGAGGCAGCTCCAGAAAGGAAAGGGGCCTTGCATGATGCTGCAGGAAGAACTGGTTGTCTTTCTCTCTGGTGTGAGACCAGCTTGTCCTCCTACGGTTCATCTTGGGAAGCATGCAAGCATGTCCTATATCAGGTCTGGTACCTTGGCAAGCCAAACGATTACTCTGCAATGGCATTGTCGTCTCCTGACTACTGTAACAATACCTTATGCTAGTAACAATAATAATAGTGAACCATTCTTAGCTCTTTTGCCTGGTAACTGAAATCAAAGGGAAAATCATCTACTTCTGCTTTGCTCTTTGTTGGGTGGAAATTTCTATTGGCAAAAATGTCATAGCTAGCATAAGAGGAAGCTGTGATGTGAGAGAAGATTTCCAAGAATAATGGTATTGATAGAACAGTGGTTGGTGAATTGATTCTAAGAGCAGTCAAGCTTAAGGAAATATTTAAGGGAAGTTTTAATGTGCACCAAATATTGTACTATTTTTTAGACATTTTTATTTTGTGATAAGTGGTTTCTCCTAACTGTTTCTAATAGTAAAGAAAAATAACATATATCTGATTTCATTTAAAAAAAAATCATTTTGAAATGTTGATCCAAGTGTTGTATTTAATAGATAATAAGACTATTAGATTAAAATGCCCTTGGTGTCTGCTAAAAATGTGCTTTTAACAGTTTTAATCTGTTATCAATAATTAATATGAGAGGGCTTTACTGTGTTTGCACGATTTGTAGTGTGATAGACACACTGAGATGCGTTCCTGCCTTTTTTTAAAATAGCTTCCTTGAAGTGTATAAAAATAAGATATTTAACACATCCAAATACATTTCATTTAGGGAATAAAGTGATATTATTTCTGTGGGGTTTGTGTATCATACTTCTTTATTATGCTAGATTTTGCTCATCTTACCTTAGAGGACAGAGACAAATAACTATATTCCCAAGGACCAGGTGTGAGAAGAATGCATGTTAAATGTTGTGTATTTGTTATGATTGCAACCACTATTTTCCATTTTGCACTCCAATTTGAAAGAAAAACTGACCTTTGAGAATAAGAGTTTGGGAAGCTACAGTGCAGAAAACAAAGAACAAAAACCTGGATTGAATTGAATGCTTGTTTCAAAGCTGACTAATTTCATGTCCTACTATGTAAATTCAGCTGCAGTCTCTGAGAATTCTATAGGGATATAAAAATCAAATTTGTAAGATGATCGCAGTTGATTGTATCACTGATATATTATTTAGGCTTTAAATATCAAATGAGATTTTTTTTCTGCTTTATATTCTTTTATAAAACATTTTGTTTTAAATAGATGAGCTATTGAGATATTCTAAGATCCAGTGGTCCTTCTTTATCAATGTTTTTATTAAAATTATTATTAATTTTAATTAATAGTTACAGCATCTTCTTTCATTATCAAGCATATATATAGTTCACTTGAGATTTTCCCCAGGTTCAAAGTCTTAATATGCACCATTGTCCTTTACTGAACAATGTAGATGACTAGTTATAAAAGAAATGGCTAATTGGAAGAAGTGGATTATCTTGAACTGCTTCAGTAAAGTCCAGATTTAGCAGACAGACACTTTTCATTATGTCTAGATTACTTGCAACAGAGCTGAAATGAAAGTGGTACATCCACCATTGCATTCCTGGTTCTTTCAAAGGCTTTATGTACTGTTAACCATGATGTTCTTCTGGGAAGGCTCTGGGTTTGGGGATAAGGAGTTCCTTTCTACTGTGGATGAAAGAGATCATACCCCTCAAGGTATCCTTCTATTGTGGGATACCTCATGGGCTTAACTCTGTCTCCTCATTTATTCAAAATCTATATGAAATTGCAGGATTAGGTCATCTGCCAGTTTGGAGTTCATTATCATCAGTATGCTAATGATGCTCAATTGTATCTTTTGACCTCAAGAGGCCAAGTGAGACTCTCAAGGCCTTATTCCAGTGCTTGGTGGCTGTTCATGTTTGGATGAGGAGGAACTGTCTTTGAAGAGCCAACCGAGTGATTTTAGCTGTTTGGGCCCCTTAGACATGGGTGTTGTGGCTCGGAGGTTTGAGCCTGCTTTGTCAGAGGTCGAGGACTTGGACAATGAGGAAGAGGAGGATTTGGCTCTGAGGTTTGAGCCTGCTTTGCTAGAGGACGAAGACTTGGACGGTGAGGAAGGGGAGGATTTGGCTCTGAGGTTTGAGCCTGCTTTGTTAGAGGATTTGGAATTGCCTTCCTCCCCAGGACTTTCCTCCTCAGCAGGACCTTCCTCCCTGATTGTGCCTCAGGTGTCGGCAGATAATCAGGAGAGCGTATCAGAGCCTCTGACTGAGGATCAAGCTGAGGAATGCTGGCTTGATGCGAGGCAAAGGCACAGGCAAAAGAGTAAGTTGCAACGTAGAAAGAAAGGACGAATCAGAGACTGAGATGAGGGACTGACATGCCCCACAGGGAATAAAAGTGGGTGTGTTCGCTCTGAGAACTTGTTCGGGACAGCGTGTTAATTTGTGAGAGAAACTTCAGAAGATTCCGTGTGTGGCGATAGCTTGTGATTTATGTTCTTGCTTTATTGTCGGACTTGGCAGACAGCTTGTGTGAGACTGCCAAGAACTTTCTCAGCTCAAGGAATTTAACCCTGTCAATACTGGACTTGTTTGCTTGTTTATATTCATTTGAAAATTTGGACTTCTCATCTCATTTGCACAGGTGAGACATAACACATGGGGATATTCCATCTCTGATCTTGAATGGGATTGCATTTCCCACTCAAAAGTGGTGTATGGTCTTGTTGTACTTCTAGACTCATAGCTCATGCACAAAGGTAAGCTGGGAGTCATAGGGCAAGCAATTCTATGCCTTTTGATTATGGATGGTTTATGGATAATTATACTATCATGGCAGTTATTCTGTGGATAATCAAGCTATCTTTCCCTTTCTCTCCAACAAAATTTCACAAAAGAGTCCACAATTTATCCCAAAATTTCACACATGCCATTAGTCCAAAACAATTTCCTATCCTTGAAATTTCACACGTGCCATTAGTCCTAAACAATTTCCTATCGTTGTTTCTGATGGACTAATGATCTGATTCAAGTCAACCTCCTAAACTGCGAGGCAAACATTTGTTGCATTTGTATTGACTGTCTCATGAAGCTTCTTTGACTTAAAAAAAAACTAAATTGGTCCTTATTTTGGCATTAGTATTTTTCTTTTCCCTATTAGAAATGAAACTTCTCTCCTTTTCCTTTCTTATATTTAGGATGCTTCAAGTGTAAATGTAATTCTGGTTTTCCTTTTCCCCACTCTCGTGTGAAAATGCACTCTTAGGCTTGGCTGGGAATAATGCTGCTAACATAATTTTCTGATTTTTCCTAAGAGTGCTGCTAATACGAACTAATTTCTTTCAGCTCATGCACTTACTGCCTCTACGAGAAATCAGGAGTGTTGAGTTACTGACTTTCAAGAGCCTGGTTCCTTAATAGAATCACTCAGTCTTGCACATTAAGGCTCCGTCTTTCATATACTCATCTGTCTTTATAATTCTCATTCCTCATATTTTACATCATATGGTTTGCCCTCCATTGTAAGTTTTCAATTCTGGCAATGTTCACCTTATAAAGTAGTGACCAGAACTGCACATGATATTTTAAATTCAGGTCTTCTATAAAGTAGTAGCAGAATATCCTCAACCGATTTATAAGACTTTGCACTCTATCTGTATTTGTTTTGTTGTAGTTTCTTCTTAGAACTGCCAAGCCTCATACAGATATCTGGTGGACTGAAAGTCTATTAAAGACAATGAATCACATTTCCTACACAGAACAAAGAAAACACTCTTATTTTTTTTTTATCATTGTGTAGTCAAAAGGTCAATATAAGATAAATCATGGCAACAAGAAGGAAGAAAGAATTTAGAAGAAAGTCAGATGTTCTATTACAAATTATATAAGCTTATTAAGAACTTTATGACCAAAATAAAGATTGCTTTTGGAATGATCAGGAATGATCGTGACTATGGATAGAACTGTCAGTGTTACATTTATGAGCCAAGAAGAAAATCTTACACAGAACATATCAAGAATCTGTCCACATGGTTTCATATTCGAATGGGAAGTGAATTTGAAGGCAGTCCCTAACTAAGTGTGTCACTGATTTTTTTTATCATTTTGATCGCCAGTTCTTTCATTCATACGATTTTCTGTTTGTATAATTTAAATCAATGAAATGAGCCATTATAATTGTTTGTGTTGGAAAGTGAGTATCTTCAGAAGATTACTAATGCTGTTATTCAGCAAATTCTACATTTGACATTCAAAAGATTAAAAAGCTGCTTAACTTGTGTGTTTTAGTATTTTTCTAACATTAATGTATCAATGTCGTGATAACTAAAATTTCAAAATGCAATCATATACATTGGATATATATTTGTTTTCTTAAAATATATATATTTCATACATATATATATATATGTATATATATATGGATCTTTGGTTATTCGGGTTTTCTCCCGCGTAAGATTCAAAGTATCTAGGCAACGTTTCGATGAAGTCTCATTCATCATCTTCAGGCTTGCTTCTTCGGTTCTGTGCTTCTCAGAGTGATGTGAGCTTTCAGCTGCTTCTTCCTTCTAACTGCCAGTGGGGTGTGACTTGACTGGGTGGGGGCTTGGCTGCGTTCCGATTGGGTGGGGGTGTGTTCTCATTGGTTGGAGGCTTGGCTGTGTTCTGATTGGTTGGGGGTGGCCGTGTTCTGATTGGCTGGAGGCGTGCTCTGTTCAGGTGGGGGCTTGGCCGTGCTCAGGCTAGTCCCAGCTGCTGGGGGATTTGAGCTGGTGAGCTGGGATCTTGCTGTTTGGCTTTGAGTTCGTGGTCGTGCCACATCTTCATGGTGGGGTCAGTTCGCTTCATGTATGGCTCAGATGGGTTTGAAGTGGGTAGTGATGCAGCTGCAGTGCGGCTTCTGGTCTGTGGTCGTGTCTCATCTTCTGTGTGGGTGTGAGTCTGCTTTTTACGTGGAAGTGTGGTGGTGGCATCTTGTGTGGCCCTCGTGGGTGTGGGTCTGGTGTCATTCATCATGTTGGGTACTCGTCTGTTCATGAGGGCGGGTTTCCAAATGGCTGGTAAGCGGGAGGTGTCATCTCTTTTATTCATGCTGTGTGGGCGTTTTTCTATCTCTATGGCTTCTCTGATTATTCTGCTGCTGAAGTGTTCAGTTTTGGCGATAGTTCTGGTATTTTTAAAGTCAATCTCATGTCCTGTGGCTTTGAGGTGTTGGACCAGGGAAGAGGTTGGTTCTTCTTTTTGATTGAGTTCTTATGTTCTTCAACGCGTGCACTTATTCTTCTGTTAGTTTGTCCAATGTATGTGGTGAGGCAGGCAGTGCAAGGGATTTCATATACTCCTTGGTTTTCTAACTCGATTTTGTCTTTAGGGTTTCTTAGGATGGTGGATATTTTTCTGTTTGTGCAGAATGCTGTTTTAATGTTGTGTTTTTGGAGGATCTTGCTGATTTTGTCTGTAGTGCCTTTTATATATGGGAGGAGGGCTTTGCCGTTCTCTTGTTCTCTGTCTTGGATTTTGGTTGGGGTTTCTTTTTGGATTAGGTGGGTGATCTTCTTTCTTTGAAATCCATTGGCTGTTAGTACGTTGGTGAGAGTGTTTAGTTCGGTTTTTAGGTGTTGTTCATCAGCTAAGCATTTTGTTCTGGAGATGAGTGTCTCAGCTACGGAATTGATCTGTGCTGGGTGGTGGTGTAAGAGTGCGTGTAGATAGCGGTTTGTATGTGTTTTCTTTTGGTAGATGGTGTGTCCTAGGGAGCCATTGGGTTTTTTGTATACCAAGACATCTAGGAAGGAAGTTGATTGTTAGCTTCTGTTTCCATGGTGAATTGTATTTTGGGGTGTAGGCTGTTGAGGTGTGTGAGGAAGTTGTTCAGTTTTTCTTTCCCGTGTGGCCAGATTATGAAGGTGTCATCTACGTATCTGAGCCAGAGTTTGGGTTTGTGATCATATTTTTCTAGAGCTTGTGTTTCAAAGTGTTCCATGTAGAGGTTTGCGATGACAGGTGAGAGGGTGATCCCATGGGTGCTCCTTCTATTTGTTTGTATTTTTGTCTGTTGTAGGTGAAGTATGTATTGGATAGACAGTGATTGGTCAGATCTAGGATGTGCTGAGGGGGTTGTATTTGTTTTGGATGGCTGTCAAGGCTTCTTTTATTGGCACTTGGGTGAAGAGGGATATGACATCGAAGCTCACTAGTAGGTCGCTGGGTTGTAAGTTTTGTTTCTTTATGATCTCGATGAACTGGAATGAGTTTCTTACATGTGAGTTGATGGATTCTGCATAGGGCTGTAGTTGTTTGGCGAGAAATTTGGCTAGGTTTTGTAGAGGTGAGCCTATGGAGCTGACTATTGGTCTAAGTGGAGTTCCTTCTTTGTGTATCTTGGGGAGACCATAAAGCTTAGGGCATCTGGAAGATTTTGTCTCTGGGTATGATTCTTTGCTGGATTTCTTCACTGATGGGGGAGGCTTTTATTTTGGATCTGGTGGTTTTTTCTAGGTAGGTGGTGGGGTCTGTCTTTAGGGGTTTGTATGTGGGGTCTAGGAGTAGGTTGGTTAACTTGGTTTGGTAGTCAGATGTGTTCATAACCACTGTCGCGTTGCCCTTGTCTGCTGGTAGGATTATTATGCTGGTGTCTTCTTTCAGGTTACGTAGTGCAGTTTGTTCTTCTTTGGATAAGTTGCTTTTGGGTGGTTTGCTAGTGCAGAGGATGTTGGTGATTTCGAGTCTGATTCTATTAGCATCATCAGGGTTGGTTTTGGTCAGGCTGATTTCAACTCCGCATATGATGGTTTCTGTGGGGATGTGTTTGGGAGCAACAGCAAAGTTGAATCCTTTTGAAAGGACCTTGGTTTTGGCTTCGGTGAGGATCTTGTCTGAGATGTTGTGCACTGTTTGTTTCATGTGTGGCTGTGAGGGGAGAGGAGTTGGTTTCTGGCATTGTTGTAGTTTTCTGAGTTTGTTGGTGTGTGTGTCTGTCTTGAGGGTGGTCTGGGTTTCGGCTCTCCAGACAGCGAGTTGTTTGGATTTGTCCCAAAGTAAGGGGTGAATCTTGTTGCTGAGTCTGAGGTGAAGTGTGAGAAGATCTTTGTTGATTTGGTCTAGGAGAGGAATCTTTTTGTGTGAAGTTCATTTCTAATTAGGGCCAATTCT
Source organism: Notechis scutatus (assembly GCF_049901735.1). Classification (NCBI taxonomy): domain Eukaryota; kingdom Metazoa; phylum Chordata; class Lepidosauria; order Squamata; family Elapidae; genus Notechis; species Notechis scutatus. Next base: position 105,572,618 of record NC_142012.1, read on the forward strand.
GTTCTTTTTAGGATGCGTTTGGTGGCTGCTGTGTTGGTGTGGAATTTCAATTGGAAGCTTGTGGGAATTAAATTTTGATCTCGGCAGTTGCATAGGAATGCAAGGTCACATAAAATGGAAGCTCTTTGGACTTCAAGTTTTTCATAAGTCCTGGTCAGATGGTGGGTTTCCTCCCCATAGAGGTGCAATATTTGTTTTCTGAGGTTCTCGCGGGTATTTGTATGTGGATCTTTGGTTATTCGGGTTTTCTCCGCGTAAGATTCAAAGTATCTGAGGCAACGTTTCGATGAAGTCTCATTCATCTCATTCATCATCTTCAGGCTTGCTTCTTCGGTTCTGTGCTTCTCAGAGTGATGTGAGCTTTCAGCTGCTTCTTCCTTCTAACTGCCAGTGGGGTGTGACTTGACTGGGTCGGGGCTTGGCTGCGTTCCGATTGGGTGGGGTGTGTTCTCATTGGTTGGAGGCTTGATTGGCACCCAATCGGAGCACTGTGCCCACCCGTCAAGTCCACCCCACTGGCAGTTAGAAGAAGCAACTAAGCTCACATCACTCTGTCTATCTGTTTTTGGCTCTTTTTGTATCTTGATTGGCTGGCAGCATTGTGTTACTTTATTGGAGGCCTTTAGTGCAGCTTGGCCGGGTAAATGGACGGCTATCATTAGTTAGGAAGCTGGGTTTCATCTGGGTGCCTGGTTGGGATGTGTTTGAGCTGGAGGTATCAGGGGGATCTGTTTGTGCCCAGGTGTTTGCCTGGCTTGTGGTGTGGAGATTTTTTGTTTGTGAGTGCAGGCTTCCAAATGATTGACAGCCTGGTGGAATCATCTCTTCTGTTCATGCTTTCTGGTCTTTTTTCAATCTCTATGGCTTCTCTGATGATTCTGTGGCTGGGATTTTCTATAGTGGCTAGGGTTTTGGTGCCATTGAAGTTGATTCTATGACCTGTGGCTTCCATGTGTTGGACTAGTGAGGAAGTCTGTTCCAGCTTTTTGACTGCATTTTTGTGTTCATCCAGGCGGGTGCTTATTCTTCTATTGGTCTGTCCAATGTATGTGGCGGGCATGATGCACAGGGGACTTCGTATATGCCTTGGTTTTCCAGGTCAATTTTGTCTTTGGGGTTTCTGAGGATGGCTGCTATTTTTCTGTCTGTTTTGAAGGCAGTCTTGATGTGGTGTCTGTATAGTATCTTACTAATTTTGTCTGTAGTGCCTCTTATGTAGGGCAGGACAGCTGTTCCATGGGTCTGTTCATCTTCTGGGTCTCTATTATGTCTCAGTGTGTTTTTGTGGATCAAGTTGGTGATTTTGCTTTTGTGGAAGCCGTTGGTTGTCAATATTTTAGTCAGGGTGCATAGTTTAGTCTTAATGTGTGTCTTGTCTGCCAGGCGTTTGGTTCTAGTAATTAGTGTTTTAGCCACGGAGTTTATCTGTGCTGGGTGGTGGTGGGATTGGGCGTTGAGGTAGCGGTTGGTGTGTGTTTTCTTCTGGTATATGGTGTGTCCTAGTGTGCCATCTGTTTTTTTGTAGATTAGTACATCTAGGAATGGCAGTTGTTTGTTTGTTTCTGTTTCCATGGTGAACTTGATTTTGGGGTGTGCACTGTTTAGGTGTGTTAGGAAATTGTTTAGGTTTTCTTGTCCATGGGGCCAAATCACGAATGTGTCATCGATGTATCTTAACCATAGTTTGGGTTTGAGGATGGCATTGGCCAGGGCTCTGGATTCGAATTCTTCCATGAACAGGTTTGCAATGACAGGTGACAGTGGTGATCCCATGGGGGCTCCTTCTATTTGTTTGTATCTTTGTCCTTTGTATATGAAATATGTGTTGGTTAAACAGTGTTCTGTTAGTTCCATGAGGTGTTTAGCTGGTTGGTATTTATTTTTGATGATTTCAAGGGTCTCTTTTATCGGGACTTGAGTGAATAGTGAAACCACGTCAAAACTTACAAGCAGATCTTCTTGCTCCACCTGTAGATCTTTGATCATTTCCAAGAAGTGGTATGAGTTTTGTACATGAGAAGCTGCTGTTTCAGCATGGGGCTGTAGCTCTTTTGCTAGGTGTTTAGCTAGGTTTTGTAGTGGTGTTTCCGGAAACAAACAAACAACTACCATTCCTAGATGTACTAATCTACAAAAAAACAGATGGCACACTAGGACACACCGTATACCAGAAGAAAACACACACTAACCGCTACCTCAACGCCCAATCCCACCACCACCCAGCACAGATAAACTCCGTGGCTAAAACACTAATTACCAGAACCAAACGCCTGGCAGACAAGACACACATTAAGACTGAACTATGCACCCTGACTAAAGTACTGACAGCTAACGGCTTCCACAAAAGCAAAATCACCAGCTTGATCCACAAAAACACACTGAAACATAATAGAGACCCAGAAGATGAACAGACCTATGGAACAGCTGTCCTGCCCTACATAAGAGGTACTACAGACAAAATTAGTAAGGTACTACACAGACATCACATCAAGACTGCCTTCAAAACAGACAGAAAAATAGCAGCCATCCTTAGCAACCCCAAAGATAAAATTGACCTGGAAACCAAGGCATATACGAAGTCCCCTGTGCATCATGCCCAGCCACATACATTGGACAGACCAATAGAAGAATAAGTACCCACCTGGATGAACACAAAAATGCAGTCAAAAAGCTGGAACACACTTCCGCACTAGTCCAATACATGGAAGCCACAGGTCATAGCATCAACTTCAATGGCACCAAAACCCTAGCCACTATAGAAAACCCTAGCCACAGAATCATCAGAGAAGCCATAGAGATTGAAAAAAGACCAGAAAGCATGAATAGAAGAGATGATTCCACCAGGCTGTCAATCATTTGGAAGCCTGCACTCACAAACAAAAAAATCTCCACACCACAAGCCAGGCAAACACCTGGGCACAAACAGATCCCCCTGATACCTCCAGCTCAAACACACCCCAACCAGGCACCCAGATGAAACCCAGCTTCCTAACTAATGATAGCCGTCCATTTACCCGAAGCCAAGCTGCACTAAAGGCCTCCAATAAAGTAACACAATGCTGCCAGCCAATCAAGATACAAAAAGAGCCAAAAACAGACAGAAGATATTAGAGACACCAATCAAGCAGAACACAGCAAACTCCGAGACCAATAAACACAGACCAAGACTGCCAACCAATCAGGATGAAGAAAAACCATTCTGGCACAGCAATAGGCTGCCCCAAATTTAAATCTGAAACCACTGTAAAAGTCTGACTCACAGACGAACACTATACAGAAGCCTGATGATGGCAGATGAGATTCTGCTGAAACGTTGCTACAACTTTAAAAGAACAACTACAATGACGTGGGAAAATACCCGAACAAAGCGAATGCCATATATATATATATATATATATATATATATATATATATATATATATATATATATATATATATATATATATATATATATGGATCTTTGGTTATTCGGGTTTTCTCCCGCGTAAGATTCAAAGTATCTAGGCAACGTTTCGGCGAGGTCCCACTCGCCATCTTCAGGCTGGTGCTTTCGGCTTAGTGCCAGTGCAAGCAGTGTGTGACCGGAGCTGCCATCTCTCTATATACAAGTGGTGGGGGATGGTGTGCTGGGCTGGTTGGCTGTGCTGCAGCCTCTTGATTGGTTGATGGAGTTGATGTTGGTATAATGGGCTGTGTAATGGCCTTTTGTTGTAGAGATATCCTGGATCTTGTGCTGTCATCTCCTGGGTCGTTAGCCTCTTGTGTTTTAACGGCTTGGGTAATGGGTTGTGTGATGGGCTTGTGAGTTCTTTTGTTGTGGTATCCTGGGTCTTGCGTTGTAATCTCCTGGGTCGTTTGTGTTTTGATCTCTTTTCCATTAGCCTCCTGTGTAGTAACAGCTTGGGTAATGGGTTGTGTGATGACCTTGTGAGATTTATTGCTGTGGTATCCTTGGTCTTGTGCTGTGATATCCTGGGTCATTTGCTGTGTTGTGACTTCTTGAGTTCTTGAGGTGTAATTTCTTGAGTTTTCTGATGTGATGTCCTGAGCGGGTGGCTGTGATGTAGCATTTTGGGTTTTAATATGGCTTTGAGTTTGGGGTCTGGGTCTGTGTTCGTTTGGCTTCGAGTTCGTGGTCGTGCCACATCTTTATGGTGGGGGTCAGTTCGCTTCATGTATGGTTCAGAGGAGTTTGAAGTGGGTAGTGATGCAGCTGCAGTACGGCTTCTGGTCTGTGGTCGGGTCTCATCTTCTGTGTGGGTGTGAGTCTGATTTTTACGTGGAAGTGTGGTGGTGGCATCTTGTGTGGCCCTCATGGGTGTGGGTCTGGTGTCATTTATCATGTTGGGTACTCGTCTGTTCATGAGGCGGGTTTCCAAATGGCTGGTAAGCGGGAGGTGTCATCTCTTTTATTCATGCTGTGTGGGCGTTTTTCTATCTCTATGGCTTCTCTGATTATTCTGCTGTTGTGGTGTTCAGTTTTGGCGATAGTTCTGGTATTTTTAAAGTCAATCTCATGTCCTGTGGCTTTGAGGTGTTGGACCAGGGAAGAGGTTGGTTCTTCTTTTTGATTGAGTTCTTATGTTCTTCAACGCGTGCACTTATTCTTCTGTTAGTTTGTCCAATGTATGTGGTGAGGCAGGCAGTGCAGGGGATTTCATATACTCCTTGGTTTTCTAACTCGATTTTGTCTTTAGGGTTTCTTAGGATGGTGGATATTTTTCCTGTTTGTGCAGAATGCTGTTTTAATGTTGTGTTTTTGGAGGATCTTGCTGATTTTGTCTGTAGTGCCTTTTATATATGGGAGGAGGGCTTTGCCGTTCTCTTGTTCTCTGTCTTGGATTTTGGTTGGGGTTTCTTTTTGGATTAGGTGGGTGATCTTCTTTCTTTGAAATCCATTGGCTGTTAGTACGTTGGTGAGAGTGTTTAGTTCGGTTTTTGTGTTGTTCATCAGCTAAGCATTTTGTTCTGGAGATGAGTGTCTCAGCTACGGAATTGATCTGTGCTGGGTGGTGGTGTGAGAGTGCGTGTAGATAGCGGTTTGTATGTGTTTTCTTTTGGTAGATGGTGTGTCCTAGGGAGCCATTGGGTTTTTGTATACCAAGACATCTAGGAAGGGAAGTTGATTGTTAGCTTCTGTTTCCATGGTGAATTGTATTTTGGGGTGTAGGCTGTTGAGGTGTGTGAGGAAGTTGTTCAGTTTTTCTTTCCCGTGTGGCCAGATTATGAAGGTGTCATCTACGTATCTGAGCCAGAGTTTGGGTTTGTGATCATATTTTTCTAGAGCTTGTGTTTCAAAGTGTTCCATGTAGAGGTTTGCGATGACAGGTGAGAGGGGTGATCCCATGGGTGCTCCTTCTATTTGTTTGTATTTTTGTCCATTGTAGGTGAAGTATGTATTGGATAGACAGTGGTTGGTCAGATCTAGGATGTGCTTGGGGGGTTGTATTTGTTTTGGATGGCTGTCAAGGCTTCTTTTATTGGCACTTGGGTGAAGAGGGATATGACATCGAAGCTAACTAGTAGGTCGCTGGGTTGTAAGTTTTGTTTCTTTATGATCTCGATGAACTGGAATGAGTTTCTTACATGTGAGTTGATGGATTCTGCATAGGGCTGTAGTTGTTTGGCGAGAAATTTGGCTAGGTTTTGTAGAGGTGAGCCTATGGAGCTGACTATTGGTCTAAGTGGAGTTCCTTCTTTGTGTATCTTGGGGAGACCATAAAGCTTAGGGCATCTGGATGATTTCTCTCTGGGTATGATTCTTTGCTGGATTTCTTCACTGATGGGGAGGCTTTTATTTTGGATCTGGTGGTTTTTCTAGGTAGGTGGTGGGGTCTGTCTTTAGGGGTTTGTATGTGGGGTCTAGGAGTAGGTTGGTTAACTTGGTTTGGTAGTCAGATGTGTTCATAACCACTGTCGCGTTGCCCTTGTCTGCTGGTAGGATTATTATGCTGGTGTCTTCTTTCAGGTTACGTAGTGCAGTTTGTTCTTCTTTGGATAAGTTGCTTTTGGGTGGTTTGCTAGTGCAGAGGATGTTGGTGATTTCGAGTCTGATTCTATTAGCCTCATCAGGGTTGGTTTTGGTCAGGCTGGTTTCAACTCCGCATATGATGGTTTCTGTGGGGATGTGTTTGGGAGCAACAGCAAAGTTGAATCCTTTTGAAAGGACCTTGGTTTCGGCTTCGGTGAGGATCTTGTCTGAGATGTTGTGCACTGTTTGTTTCATGTGTGGCTGTGAGGGGGGAGTTGGTTTCTGGCATTGTTGTAGTTTTCTGAGTTTGTTGGTGTGTGTGTCTGTCTTGAGGGTGGTCTGTGTTTCGGCTCTCCAGACAGCGAGTTGTTTGGATTTGTCCCAAAGTAAGGGGTGAATCTTGTTGCTGAGTCTGAGGTGAAGTGTAAGAAGATCTTTGTTGATTTGGTCTAGGAGAAATCTTTTTGTGTGAAGTTCATTTCTAATTAGGGCCAATTCTGTTCTTTTTAGGATGCGTTTGGTGGCTGCTGTGTTGGTGTGGAATTTCAATTGGAAGCTTGTGGGAATTAAATTTTGATCTCGGCAGTTGCATAGGAATGCGAGGTCACATAAAATGGAAGCTCTTTGGACTTCAAGTTTTTCATAAGTCCTGGTCAGATGGTGGGTTTCCTCCCGTAGAGGTGCAATATTTGTTTTCTGAGGTTCTCGCGGGTATTTGTATGTGGATCTTTGGTTATTCGGGTTTTCTCCCGCGTAAGATTCAAAGTATCTGAGGCAACGTTTCGGCGAGGTCCCACTCGCCATCTTCAGGCTGGTGCTTTCGGCTTAGTGCCAGTGCAAGCAGTGTGTGACCGGAGCTGCCATCTCTCTATATATACAAGTGGTGGGGGATGGTGTGCTGGGCTGGTTGGCTGTGCTGCAGCCTCTTGATTGGTTGATGGAGTTGATGTTGGTATAATGGGCTGTGTAATGGCCTTTTGTTGTAGAGATATCCTGGATCTTGTGCTGTCATCTCCTGGGTCGTTAGCCTCAGAAAACAAATATTGCACCTCTCACCAACGTACTAACAGCCAATGGATTTCAAAGAAAGAAGATCACCCACCTAATCCAAAAAGAAACCCCAACCAAAATCCAAGACAGAGAACAAGAGAACGGCAAAGCCCTCCTCCCATATATAAAAGGCACTACAGACAAAATCAGCAAGATCCTCCAAAAACACAACATTAAAACAGCATTCTGCACAAACAGAAAAATATCCACCATCCTAAGAAACCCTAAAGACAAAATCGAGTTAGAAAACCAAGGAGTATATGAAATCCCCTGCACTGCCTGCCTCACCACATACATTGGACAAACTAACAGAAGAATAAGTGCACGCTGTTGAAGAACATAAGAACTCAATCAAAAAGAAGAACCAACCTCTTCCCTGGTCCAACACCTCAAAGCCACAGGACATGAGATTGACTTTAAAAATACCAGAACTATCGCCAAAACTGAACACCACAGCAGCAGAATAATCAGAGAAGCCATAGAGATAGAAAAACGCCCACACAGCATGAATAAAAGAGATGACACCTCCCGCTTACCAGCCATTTGGAAACCCGCCCTCATGAACAGATGAGTACCCAACATGATAAATGACACCAGACCCACACCCATGAGGGCCACACAAGATGCCACCACCACACTTCCACGTAAAAATCAGACTCACACCCACACAGAAGATGAGACACGACCACAGACCAGAAGCCGCACTGCAGCTGCATCACTACCCACTTCAAACTCCTCTGAACCATACATGAAGCGAACTGACCCCCACCATGAAGATGTGGCACGACCACGAACTCGAAGCCAAACGAACACAGACCCAGACCCCAAACTCAAAGCCATATTAAAAACCCAAAATGCTACATCACAGCCACCCGCTCAGGACATCACATCAGAAAACTCAAGAAATTACACCTCAAGAACTCAAGAAGTCACAACACAGCAAATGACCCAGGATATCACAGCACAAGACCAAGGATACCACAGCAATAAATCTCACAAGGTCATCACACAACCCATTACCCAAGCTGTTACTACACAGGAGGCTAATCGAAAAGAGATCAAAACACAAACGACCCAGGAGATTACAACGCAAGACCCAGGATACCACAACAAAAGAACTCACAAGCCCATCACACAACCCATTACCCAAGCCGTTAAAACACAAGAGGCTAACGACCCAGGAGATGACAGCACAAGATCCAGGATATCTCTACAACAAAAGGCCATTACACAGCCCATTATACCAACATCAACTCCATCAACCAATCAAGAGGCTGCAGCACAGCCAACCAGCCCAGCACACCATCCCCACCACTTGTATATATAGAGATGGCAGCTCCGGTCACACACTGCTTGCACTGGCACTAAGCCGAAAGCACCAGCCTGAAGATGGCGAGTGGGACCTCGCCCGAAACGTTGCCTAGATACTTTGAATCTTACGCGGAGAAAACCGAATAACCAAAGATCCATACATATATATATATATATATATATATATATATATATATATATATATATATATATATATATATATATAGAGAGAGAGAGAGAGAGAGAGAGAGAGAGAGAGAGATAGATATAGATAGATAGATAGATAGATACCGTGTTTCTCATATAATAAGGCCGGGTCTTATTTTTTTTGAGCCCGAAAAAATGGCTAGGCCGTCTTTTGAGGATGACTTAATTTCCTGCCCCTTGCATCTTCGGGCAGGTGGCGGCGGCTTGGATGTTGACCTCGGCGTTGGTGGGGCACTTCGTATCGGAGTCAGCGCAGGCAGCACCATATCCGGGTGTGCAACAAAAGTACTTCCTAACGCAAGCCCCCCACCATTCCCCCATTTCGCATGTTTTAATATAGGCCTTAATTTGGGGGAGGGCTTAATTTCATTTCATGCCTATAAAACATGCTGGGACTTCCTATTGGGGGAGGCCGTATTGTTGGAGAAACAGGATAGATAGATAGATAGATAGATAGATAGATAGATAGATAGATAGATAGATAGATAGATAGATAGATAGATAGATATAGATATAGATATAGATATAGATATATAGATATATAGATATATAGATATATAGATATATAGATATATAGATGTGTGTGTGTGTGTGTGTGTGTAGAGAGAGAGAGAGAGAGAGAGAGAGAGAGAGAGAGAGAGAGAGAATAAATATCTTTCCAAATTTTCTCTGGATGGATAACAAGGCTCCTAATTTTAAATGGGTATCCAGGACGATCATTTAAAACCCCAAATAAATCTTTGGACAGTGGCTGTATGCAGAGCACTCTGCTCTTGCCTAGTGCTGCGTAGGAAACTTGAGCCTAGACTTTGTCCCATATCAACTAAAAGTCTATCCCTAGACTTCTCTACAACCAGCATTGCTAAATAGGACTGATGATAACAGGAAAGCTGCTTTTTATAGAAGCTTTTCTGCCACGAATGTTCTTTTTATTTCTGGCAGAATCTAAAGCTTTCCCATGGAGCAGACTTCAGGCTTAAAAATTTCTCAGCAGATATCATGTCCAATCAGCCAGTGGTGGATAGCCTGAGGATTGTGAGTAGTGACATCACCTAATTTGAAAAACATGGAACTAAAATTCCAATCACTTTTGGTTTTTAAACACACTCATTTAATACATGCAGTATGGCTGTAACTCTGGGCCATTGATATTTTTTTGTATGCTCATAAGTAAGTCATTTCCAACAAATGTGATTCAAGGAAATTTAGACCAGGGTTCGCCAACCTTTTGGACCTCAGGGACCACCAAACTCATAATTTTAAATCCCGTGGACCACTAATATGAATTTTGACTGACATGCCTTGCTGATGTTGGTGGGAAAGTTGGTCCCATATTCCACAGCTGCAGTAGTCACAGGACTGACCCTTTGGTTATCCTGGAGCAGGTGCTCCTCCATCCAGGTGCACTGGCCTGCCATGGACTGGAGGAGCTGCTCTAGGATGACCATAGGGCCAGTCTTGTGACTACTGTAGCTCTGGAATATGGGACCAACTTTCCCACCAACATCAGCAAGCTGCCCCAGGAAGGATTTCCCTTCCCTACCGTTGGTCTTACCTTCCAGTTCCAGCTTGTGTGGCTCTACTCAAGGTAAGGTTTGCACTTGGCTGAAGGGTGGGAACCAGTAGTTAGGGGGCCATGTGGGCAGCACAACCTTGTTTTCTTCTGCAGCCTGGATTAATTGCTTTGGGGGGAGTGATATGGGATGGGGACATTTCTGTACGGACCACCAAAATTTTCTCACAGACCACCAGTGGTCCCCGGCCCCTGATGACCACTGATTTAGACCACTTGTATACTGGTCTATGACTAAGCTACCAAATAATTTAAAGGTGGAAATTATTTTCCACTCAATTTTGACTTTTATTTCTTGGATTTACAAAGCTTACTTTCCTAGGATGCTTATCAATTTATTTCACCAAAAACTTCTGACCACCTTCTATGTGACTCCAGTTTGCCTTCTAATCATCTGCTAGTCAAACATACTGTAGGTATGGATAAATCTGTTCCCCAGCCCCCCCAAATTCTAACATTTCAAATTTCAAGCACTATGCTCTGTTTATGCAGAAGTTTGCAAATTTGCTAAATTTGTATGAAAGAAGTTAAATGAACAAAATCCTTAACCATCTGTTCCAACCAAATTCATTAGATGCAGCTATTCCCAGTACAGAGGGGATCATGTTGCACTTGCCCGACACGTCACTGTTAAAGATGAGAAGCCTTTGACAAAAAAGATGTGACAACCTTAATTCAATACCACAAACATGGTTAAATAGACAGGAATTCAGACTTAAGCTTTGTCAAGCTCACCACTGCCTGGATCAATGAATCTGTCAGTTTCACTTTTTCCTACTTCATTTTTTTTTCAAGATGATGAGTTTGTGAATTTGGGTAACTTCTATAAAAATAGAAAAGAATAGAAATTCTTGTCCATGCATTCTGGGACTCAAACATGTTTTTTTTACTCAGAAATTGCTTCTTATGCTACTATCCAGGTCAAGAAATAGATTTGCATTTGAGAGAGATGGAGATATCTATCAGATTGCTTTTATCATGCCTTTAATTTTTTTAATGCAGATTTTTTTATTCCATTTAGAATTATACAGTAGTTACAATTTTGGGTAGACCATACCCATAACCAAACCAAACCAAACCAAACCAAAAAAAATCTACAACTGAATGGAATCTTTACTTATACAGTCAGAGAAAAAGTGGAATTGTATATGCTTCCTTCTAAAATTTACAAATTTTGTGGAGAGTTATTCTATCTAAGTATTATAAAAAAGATAACCATACAGTAAGATCTCAATTTGGATGGATGAATTGATCTGTTTCTTAACCTCAAATTCTGTATGAACAATGTACAAAGTAGACACAGAGAAATCTTGATTTGCTTGTCAGGTTTTTGTGAATAAAATGGGGAATAGTCCATTGTGCAGAATTCTGAGCACAAAGGAAAGATATAAGGAAAACTTTAAATATAATATACTAATCAAACCTGTAAATAAAATACCAAGAGCATACCTAATAGCTGAATTTAGCATTCAAAGATAACAAAAAAAGTAGTATACTCAAATATATATTCATGCAAGCTAATGGAGAAGGAAGGAAGGAAGGAAGAATAGAAGGAAGGAAGGAAAGAAGAAAGGAAAGATTATTTCAGCTAAGCTGGAAGGAAGCGAGCAAAGGAGGTAGGTAGGTAGGTAGGTGATAAAATATTATGTATTAAAATCAAAAGTCTTTCCTTCCAAACTGTTAATAGGAATACAATTCTCATTAATGCTATTGTGAAAAAAATTTCATCGTGACACACAAATACTGTTTTGTAAGAGCACGCACTAAGTCACTTTCTATATATGTTGGTAAAATTGATTATATTCTTTTCAATTTTCAGACAATTAGATTGCTCTCTTTGTCAACATGCTCTGTGTCAATGCAATTTACTCAGTACCTGGCATAGTAAAACATTCTGCATCTGCATGTTAAGTATTTCTCATTTTAGCCTTTGATAAATGGCTTCACAGGAAATAATGAAATGTTCTTTTTGCATCTATATTATCTTCATTTCCTAAACTGTCTTTTCTAGAAAACGCGGAATGTATAACAGCAGTATTAACATCATATTTTGACATTCTTATAAGTTAGACATTTTTTCTTCTGTAAAACAATAGCTTTTCAATATTAATCTAATATAAATTTAATTTAACTAACTCTAAATTCATGTCACTTCTAAATTAAAAGATTTAAGAACAGGATGTATAATAAAACTTGAGATTTCTTAAAAAGTAATTGGAGAGCAAGACTTTTTTTTTAAAAAAAGGCTTCTTTTACATAACTATTATTTTAATACTTTTCAACCATTATCATCCAAATAACTGTTTTGATAGTGCCGTTTCACAGTTGACTATCAAGTACTTTTATAAACATTATACTAATACTTGAGAAAATATATCTCATAAACAAGCTTTATTGTGTGTCAAAAAGGATAAAAATATAACTTTATATTTCTGTTTTAAAGTAATTTTAGTACCTATTAGCCATAAAGTAACAGTTATAGATAATTTAAAGTGGGTAGTCACTCGAAACATCTTGACATTTTCACACAAACATGGAACCTTAATAATAGCCTTGGGATTACACTGGATATACACACCGCTACAAGATATTAAAATAACTTATGGTGCACTGTAATTCTTGTTTTGTATTTGTCCAAGTAGTTTTGAAGCATGCAATAAAGCAGAAAAATAAAAACTTAAGCTTCAAAGTCAGCTAAGCTGATTCTTAAAGTTATAGCAGTCTTTTAATGTTAAGGATGATTAAACCGGTTGACATTTGCAATTGTCATCATTGTCTTATTTCCCTTTCTTATTAATAGGCTGTGATTAAAATGTAAATTTGGGGCATGTTGCTGTTTGAAAACCATCATAATTATTTAAAATAAAGAAGCTGATTGCATTTAGTCTGGGATTACATGAGAAAAGCATTAAAAAATGTCTATTACTTATTGATCTTCCAGCATACATGAAATAAGTTAAGTACAGTATAACTCTGTCTTCTTCTACATGAAATAAGTTAAATATAATTGCCTCCTCTTACATTTCATCATTTTTCTACAATTCTCCTGAATATTTATTCCTGAAAAACTATTTATAAAAGCAAAGATGATCATTTTGTATACAACCAGGAACTGATAGTTGTGCTCATTATATCAGGCAGAGTATTTTCCACTTGAAATAAATAATAACCCAAATCTATTTTTGTAGTGAAAAATCTTGTTTTATTTTCTCTTCAATATGGCAATTAAAACACACACACACCCTTACACACACATACACACACACAGGGGAGTGAGAGAGAGAGAGGGAGGGTGGAAGGGAGGGAGGAGAGAGGGAGGGAGGGAGAAAGAGAGAGAGAGAGAGAGAGAAAACCAGAACTTAAGTTTTGATATGTTCTTTTAGTTTTAATTGAAATGATATGTGGGTAGGGATTAGGCTAGCAGACAGATGTACATAAAATTAATATGAACTTGGAGAAATATCCTTTTTTCCATAAAACGATTGACCAAATGTTCACAGATGGAGTTTGAGTAGGCCCTTATTGAACAAACTAGTAAAGCCCATTAGGGTCATTTCTGCTGTGGACCTGGAGAATTCAGTTGGAAAAGACAGTGACCTATGATTTTTGTAACCATTATTTTCCTGCTTGATTCATTACCTGTTTCAATGAGATGTGCGAGGTTTAAAAATCTCTGGCACAGTTCCAAATTTGGGCTAACATTCTTTAAGCTAGTTCATTGCCCTTTATAAAAAAAATGAAATTAATTAATTATGAATATTAAGCATACATTTCCTGCAGTCCAATAGATCAATAGATGTGAGCAACTATATCAAGAGTTTCTTCTAAGAAAGATTACTTTACTTTCAAGGACTTGTCAAAGCCCATGAGCCATGAAGCATCTCAGACAGAAAAAAAGCAAATGTCATAGAGGTAATGCTTCAAAGAATGTTACTATATAGTCCACATGCCATATTTTAGAAAAAAAATGAAGCTTTTTTGTGCTATTTCTTTACTTGCAATAATTAAGTAACTTGACATAAAAGTTGCCATTTCAGTACTGAAAAATTGGAAGGGAATACAGCCAAATCATAGAAAACTAACCATGTCAAAAAATGCCATTTTCTTAAAACCAGGGTATAACTGAAGATTGTACACCAGAAGATATTTTGACTAGAGAGTCTGTAAAACTGTTACCTGACTTAGACTGAAAACTGTGGTGTTATTAGGTGTCTCGAAGGGTAAGCAGACGACTACATTTTCCATCATATTCTTAATTTAAACTGTCTCCACGGTTGCTGGAAGATCCCATAATCAAAACTTTACTGATGTAGAAGAGTCTTCAGAAACCACTTACATTAGGACTTCCTAAAATCACGAACCAGGCCTAAGGCTTTCTTTTCTTCAGGCCTCCTGAAATGATACCTGTCAGTGTGTTAGCCTTCTCATTGCAGGCTTGAACTTCCAAAAAACTCAACATAATGTGCAGAAATGAAACTTTATTATAACTTCAGAGCTGAAACCATCTCAAAGATTTGATAGTCACTGTCATCTTGGAATCAAATCTCCCACCTTCATATGTCATAGAAAGTCACCTTATGTCCCTACAACAGTTCTAAATGGCAGTTGCCTCTTTACCTTCCCAGTATGGGAAACTAGTTTCTGACACACTGAATTTCACTATCTGTATACCTTGTTTTGTTTTGAATGGGAGCTATGGTTTCATTTTGTAATAGATCTATATGTCACTTCTTTTACAGGATTCAGCAAAGAGGCTGGACTGAGAGCTATCAATCTTTTCCATATACAAGTTATTTGAGAATATTCAAACATTTCTTTATTTCTTTATTAAATTTCTATGGCCATCTGCTCACTAAGTACTCTGGGTGGCTAATAAGATACTCTACCTATATGGGGAAATATATATAAATAGAAATAAATATAAATTGCACTTGATCGCCTTTTCATAGCCCTAGGATAGCACCTCTCCTGAACTTAGTGTCTCTAGTTTGCACAACCATGGTGGGTGTCATAATCCAATATATCTAGAAGCTGTCGCATTGGGAAAGACTGGCCTGAGGCATTATAGAAGTTTCTTAGGAGATTACCCTAACATGCACTAAAGAGAAAAGCTGGTGTCCCACCTTAAATTAATGGAAACAGTGAACCATCCAGAACAGTAAACTAACTTTGATTTCAATAGGCAAAAGAAAATCTAATATCGAAATACAGCTCTGCAGTATCAAATTTTTATTGCATTGTAGTATCCTCCAATGTAACTCAAATACTTTGGCCACCAAATGAGAAGAGAGGACTCATTGGAAAAGACCCTGATGTTGGAAAAGAAAGAAGGCAAAAGGAGAAAGGGGTGGCAGAAGATGACATAGTTAGAAAGTGTCATTGCCAATGTGGGCATGAGTTTTTGCAGTCTCAGGGAGACAGTGGAGGACCGGGAAGCAGGTGGCTGAGTTGCCATGGTCCATGGGATTGTGAAGAGTCAGACATGACTTAGTGACTGAACAACAACAACAAATCCTCAAATATGTAATGATTCCAAATAATTAGATTGCCCTTTCCAGAATTATCAGCCACATGGTCAAATTCCCTTCTGATAGGAAATGTATGGATTTAAAATTCATCTCAAGTCATTTAGCAGACACCAGATTCAGCCCACTGAGAGGAACAAGACTTTCACAAGACACGAACAGTCAGAAATGAGGAATCAAGCCAGATTCGTAAAATGTTGATAAAGAACAAAAGATTGATGCAGTGCTGATGTTACGTATGTTGGTTAATGAAAAGTCTTCAAGCAAACAAGCGAGTTCAGAGAGCGCCAAGAACTCCATCCTTCAACCCTGAACTATCGATATTTGCTTCTGTGAGAACAAAGAGGCTCAAAAACATCTCTCTCCTTTCCCTTGCTGGACACCTCTAGGAATCCAATACCAAATGAATGTAGGATATTCATAATGTTTCTTCAAACATCAAATAGTTAAATTATGACATTTGCTTGCTGATCTTCTTGGCTATACATTTACAGGATATTTGACAAATGAGTGGAATATAATAGCATCAGTAGCATTAAGTAATACCATACACTGCCTTACTCAAGCTACTGCTCCAAAAGTATTTTTTCCTACTCAGTATCAGGGGAGTGGAGAATAGGGATAGAAAGGGGGGGAAAAAGAAATAAAAAAATACCTCTTTGTTCCCCTCTCTGTTTCTGCTTTAGGCTCTCTACTTTTGCCTGCTACTTTCTGCTGCAGTACTTCAATCCTTTTTCTTTTCCTTTCCCTGAAAAGAAAATGTTTTAAAAATGCATATTTACTATTGCAGCCCGAAAATCCAACTATTTCTTCTTTTTTTCTCATAGTCTTTACTCTGCTAAATATAGATTAATTAATGGAATTTATTAAATTAATGGAAACATTCAAACCAGGGTTACTTTAATTTCCTGGAATCTAAAAAAAATTAATTGCTAGAAAGTAACACCAGTTTTTTTTTAACTATTTTGTGACACTGGGGCTTCTCAAAGGCATCTGGTTATCATCTAATGGAAGCAATATGTTAGATAGACTTTGATATGGTCTAGCATAGCTCAACTTAACCTTTTTTCTTAGACAACATGGTAATTTCTTTCATGAATGACTTGTTCATCTTTCTTTGTTTAAATGTATGTTTTTATAAGATAGACTTATTGTAATTAATATTACTGCATTTATTATAAGATCCTATAGCTGAGAGAAGCACACGTTTTTCATGCAAAATATTTCAACCCATGAACGGATTCCCAAAAAGTGGTTCCCACTCCATGTTGACTATACTAATTTAGGTGGACCAAAAGTTTGATTTACACATAGTCCTCAGTTTACAACCGTTCATTTAGTGGCCATTCAAAGTTACAACAGCACTTAAAATGTGACTTATGACCATTTTTCACAGTTACGACCTTTGCAGCATCTCCATGATCATGTGATCAAAATTCAGATGCTTGGCAACTGGTTCATATTTATGACTGTTGCTGTGTCCCAAGGTCATGTGAGGACCTTTTGCGATCTTCTGACAAGCAAAATCAATGGGGAAGCTTTAATGACTGGGCTATTAACTTATCAACTGTAGTGATTCACTTAGTAACTGTGGCAACAAAGGTCATAAAATGGGGCCAAACTCACTTAACAAATGTCTCATTTATCAACATAAATTTGGGGCTCAGTTGTGGTCATGTTGAGAACTACCTGAACTGGTCAAGCTGCCTTAAGCTCCAGAAGGAAAGGCAGGCGTACATATTGATAAATCAATCAAATGAACAATTGCAGCTTTGTTTTGTGACTTTTTAAGCACACAGAAATTCAGTAGTATCTTGGATGACTTAAGCCATTATCTTTTAAAAGGGAACATCAGGTTGTAAGATGCTTAGAAAAGCAGAAGGTGTAATAGCCAAGTTTTACTATACATACATTGCTTAGTTCAATCTACATTGCTCAGTCCATGATAAAGCATTACAATATCGATTCTATATGTGGGTACAAGAAATAGAAAATTAAACTGCCTCATGGAAGCTAAAGTATGATAAGAAAACTCATATCACAAGAGCTAAGATATTATAGCTTCTAACAGTAGTAGGTAGGTAAAGAAGAAGAGCATGGAATTCAGAACCAATCCCGGTGGGATTCCAGATGATATTGTAACAGATGACTCTGGATGACAATATAAGAGGAGGAATGGAAATAAACTATATTAACAAACTGTTGTCAATGGTTATAATAAGATTTGAACTGTTGAATAACAGGAGCTGAAAGACCATCATATTTTTCAAAATGATTTAGAAAGATCTTGTGATTGAATGTATCAAAAGCTACATTTATGTCAGGAAGTATTACAAAGGATGGATTCCTAACATCAGATACAATAAGTATATTACAAATTCTGATGAGTGGACTTTCAAAACCTGATGGGAAAACCTTTGAAATGAAGTAGGAAGTAACTCTCAGCATTCTTCCTGGTTATGTTTCATAGCAGGCAATTAAAGATTCAAATCTGCTTGCAGTTTTTGGTTTGTTTGTTTTTGTGTGCAAATATCTGTGAGATGAATTTTGAATTTTTTTGAAAATGTGCCCAGTAGAAATCTCATTGGATGTACTATTACACTTCCAATAAATGATGTCATCGAATTAAAAAAGCATCTATATAAAAGTCAATAAATAGTCTTTTTTCCTGTAGTGTTAGCTGGTTACAGATCATAGAAACTGATTTAGATTTCGTTAAATCCAGATTTCTTTCCTTTGTGTTATTTTACAAGATGAAGGAAAGGTTGAATGTCTACAGACCATTATGAATGAAGGAAGCTCTTATGATATTTAATTATAATCTTTGGATGTGGTTGTAAAGTTCAATAAGTCTAAATGCCTGTATTTCAGATTTGTGATCTTAATTATTTTATGTTAAAAAAAGCTATTTTAGGCAACTTTTAAAAACATATTATTGTGTATTTCAAATAAAAATCTTTTCTTTTGACAAGATTTAGGCATGGAATGAAGAGAAAAAAGGGAAGTCAGGAATGATGAGATTCAATAGTTGGACAAATTTTTACTCAAGGCAAAGAAGGAATTATACTGAGTGAAGCTTTGGAAGCAGTAAAACCCAAGTCAGAGAGATGACAGGTCTAGGAAAGATGGACATATCTGCTGAGCTGAAATGTATATTTAGAAATATGAAAACTTTGATTAAAATAAAATGTTGGATTACATTCAATTCCAATCTTGAAATTGTTCTCATTTTTATCCTTTACAGAGAATATCTTTCTGAACCACTGAGTGGAGAAGGCAATACTTTCTTCTAATCTGTATTCTACATTCTCTGATTGTCCCTTGTTTTGACCTATCTTATGAAATGTCAATTTCTCCTAGAGTTAATTATTCCAAGCTTTTAAAAATCATCTGTAACTGTCATTTAGCTAATTTTATTTTAGTGTTTCCTGATAACTTTCCTCTGAACTACTTCTAGCCTGTGAGATGCTCTCTTATTTCCAAGGTGAATCTTTACACATCAAAGTGGCACACAAGTCCAGGGGTGGGATTCTACCAGTTCGGACCAGTTCTACAAAACTGGTTGTTACGATTCTGTGCAGTTCGGAGAAACAGCAAATCGTGCCCCTGGCTGGTCCTTCCCCTCTCTGCCCGTCCCACCCAGTCAGTCCTTACCATGCATGCGCAACATCACGTACATGCCCGATATCTGTGTTCTCTCTGCCCAGTCACTTAAGGTATTTCTTTTTTCCCCCTCCTGATGATCAGCTGTTCTGATGATCAGCTGTGCTGGGATCCCCCTCGCTGTCTTACTGCTTCACCCAGAAGGTTTCCCCGAGGCCCAGGAAGCAAAAAGGAACATGGGGGAGGTGAGGGTGGGGTGCTGTGCACCCCCCATGCTCCATTTTTTGCCACCCCTGCATAAGTCCCATATTTCTATCAAAGGAATCTATCATTGGAAACCAGAGAATCATCTCTTGATCACAGGAATGTAATCTGAAACCTCTGTCAGCTCCATGTCTTTATGGATTATTTATAAACATATAAACATTAGAACTAGACACAACTTCAAGGTGAAGTGTTCTGCACCAGGGCCCTATGGTCTAGTTTAGCTCTTATTACCAGTAAAGGTGAATATACATGTCCCAGGATAATGTTGTAGGATCCAATTTGGATCAGTCACCAGGACCAGAGGTTTTATCTTCTGAGCTTTCGGACTTATGCTGGAGCCCATTTTCAAGGAACTACTCTCTAGCAGAGAGTGTGCTTTGGGCTATTCTGTGTGATATTTATATGGTGCCTATTGTATGTAGCTTTTTAGATGTTGATTGAGGTGTTGATGGCTAGCTATTAAGTTGTTGCTTGCTTGTGCTGCCAAGTGCTTGCCTCCTAAGTACCTGATAAGCTGGAGGTACTCCTGTTGACTGTTGAAGGGCCTGTTTCCCAGGCTTCAATCACTTCCCTGGCTGTTTTTGTGCTTGCTCATCCAACAATCTTAGTAGCTTCAAAATTGAATGTATGTCCTTGTTCATTGCAGTGTGAGTTTGAGTCTCCTCATCTGACCACTCGCTTGTGTTCTTGCGATCTGGTGGTTAGCTTCCTCCCTGTCTGTCCTACATTGTCACAGGGGCAATCCATGCAGGGGATCCTGTAGATTGCATTGGAAGTATCTCCCACCTCCAAGCGATCTTTACAATGCATAATTTACCCTCGTATGGTACCTTTTGGGTCGTGTGTGGTGCCCCTTGCAGATCTCAGAAGCTGGTTCCTATTTTATAAGCCCTGCAAAAGCAAGCAAATTTTATCAGGGCTAGTTTGAACTTAGTAATGCATTGCAACATATTTCAGTGCAAAAGTGCACAGTTTCCCCTTTTGATCATTCACTTATACTTAAATGACCCCAGAGATCTTCATTGGCGTCACTAACACTTATATTCACAATGCCTGCTAGCCTGTCTACTGAGGTGGTCACCTCTCACTGCCTTTGTGCAGGAGTAGTTTTTCAATGAGCCCTAACAAGTGCATGAGGATGCACAGCATGTGCAGTCTGTCACTTACCTGGTAGGGAGAGAAAAGTGAAACAGTTAAAAAAAAAAGGAGGATTTATTTCCTCATGAAGCTTACCCTTGGGACTCCAGGAGAACTGTAGCCAACTCAGTCATGAGCAGCCAACCAAGAGGAACACAGTGCTGGGTCTACAGGGAGATACAATAAGGACTCTGGCTCACAGCTGCTTGGCTTCTCCACCCCGCATTTACAGGCATCCAGAGGGGGAAAAAAAGCCTTTGCAAAACACTTCTGAGAAGACCCACATTATTTAAACAAGCCACTGCAGTAAACAAGAGCACCTGAAAGGAAACATTGCTAAATAGATAGATTTTATATGCAGGTTTTAGAAAAGCTTACTCAGAAAATCATCCAGACCTAATGAAAATTTGAAATCTGAAAATGAAACCACAACTGATTGTGGTGCTATTTCACACAGTCTTGCAGGGAACCTGGAGGGTGCAACTGTGGGACTCTTGTGAGGTTGTGGCTGAATGTAACTAAACTTGTCTGGGTTTAGAAACTTGATAGTACCCAGTTAGTATCTGTATGGGAACTTACCAGTGAATGCCCAAAGTTGTAGGTTAGACGAGAAAGTTCAAATCAATCCTAAAAGTAGATAGTGACAAATACATTCTTAGTAGGTGATTTTAAGAAAGCAAGGACATAATGTTATGGCACCATATTCTTTCAGAGAGAATTTGGAAGAACAAAGCAACATTGCAGAGTATATAACTTAGTGTTCTAGGACAGGTAGAACACCCTGTTATTTCATATTTGGAGATGAATTTAACATAAAATATTCCTTAAATAAGGAACTGGTTTGTTCTTGCAGCATAAAAACTAGGAAAATGAATGAATCACAGGTAGCATATATATTGTTTACCTATCTTACTATCAGTCAACCAGTATTTATTCACTCCAATTATCTATTGGTCCATTAATTTTTGTTTCATTCATTTTTCCCCCATCCATACTTTGGGGTAGTTATTTGTTACTGTTATAGCACTATACTGTATAACTCCACAGTGGAAATACCCCCAATCATTTATGAAGAAAGTCGTCAAGACACTAGAAAATCCCTGCTAGGATTCCTGGTATTCACACTGGGGCTTTAGAGAGACAACGAAGTATCTGGACTGCCATTCTTTCTGTTGTACTGTGACACTGGAGTAAAACATTGTTGGCACAGCTTAGCAGAAAGATCTTCTGGCTTCTACGATGCACTCTTTTTAATTCTGAAATGTAGTTATAACAATGCAATCTTTTGAGCAGAAAATCCCTCTGGTATTATTGGAGCATTGTTTCTCAAAGAGGAAAAGGACAGGAACAGCAATTGTAATGGAATTCTGATGTTTGGATTGCCTATTTCCAATTTTTTTGCCCTAGTACCTTGGTTATTGCATTTGAAAGCTGTGCATTAGGAGACCGTATACTACTTGTTTTGTACCTGTAACAGCTTTCCCCAATCCAGTTTCCTCCAAATATTTTAGGCTACCTTTCCCATAATTCCATTTTGATAACAATTGTATTAAACATTACAAATAAAAAGATAAAACTAATACCAACTAGGAAAAATAAAAGGATGAAAAGAAAATAGAAAGCGGAGAAAATAATAAAAAGGAATAAAAATAGAAAAAATATAGTAAAGAAATGTATAAAGAAGTGATTTGCTCCTTCATCACAAATATAAACAATTTTATAAATTAAACTACAACAAATTATTTCTCTCTTTTCTATCAACAAATCCGAAAACCAGCAAAACTCAGTCCCGATCAGCAAAAGTCCATGAAGGGTTACCAGAGATAACAACATATTTATTTTAACATTGAACAAATAAACCATCTTAAAAACCTGTTTTTCTACTTTTGGTAATCTTGATCTCTAATCCCTTCAAATAATGTCCTGGAGCTTTATTTCTTTTCATTTTTCCTTTGTCCCCATAAAATTATTTGAAGCTTTAACAAGTCTCTTTTGTAAACCTAACATAGTAACTTTATCCTAACCATTCTTTAGGTTTGTTATTTGTATGTCTGTTTTAGAATAGAATAGAATAGAATTATTTTAATTATTTTAATTTTAATTATTAAGGATAAGTTAGTTTTATTTGCATATCTAGTATAACATTCCCCCTACATCATTCTTTTTGTCTGCTATTTTTAAATCCACTTTTAGATGAATCTCAGTTTTGTCAATAAATTTTGTTCCTCTTCCCTAACATTTTTAAAGACAGTCAATTTATAATGGCAGACAAACTTAAAATTAACTTCTGAGTCCTTTGTTCACAAATATTTTCAATACATTGAATGTTACTGTATTTTGCTCCATTCTGTATTAGTAAATCAAATATAAATGTTATTCTCCTTTAATTCCTTGTAGTGTCCAATCTTCAAAATCTGATCCCATAATTTTTTGTAAAAAAAATTAAAAACAGCAGCATTTTTCCATAGGAAGGATTATTTAATTCCAAAATCTTATATAAAATCTATCTGGACTTTTAGTCCATTTGTAACTTTCCAAAATCAATGTTTTAACCAGCCCTTTGCCATTTATTAATGATTATTTTAAGTTCTTAAATTTCTATTTAAAACTTGTTTGGATAATGACTGAGGGAGACTCATTTAGTGCCGTGAAATATGTTATTCCAAAGGTTTCTAATAACAAGAAAGCAGTTAATATCTAACTTTCAAAAATAATTAGAAAAGGAAATATACAAACTCGCTGTCCATAAAAGTATAGATAACGGTTCAAGTGTAGATGGCATTCCCTTACTTCCCAGAGCTCTAAACCCACCATAGACCATTGTGTTGCAATTTCCTCCTGAGGAGCACCTGTCTGGAACACTTGTGGGTGATCCCAAGTCATTTTGCTTATCTGGAGTAGAATCCCAAATTGCTGGTCCACTCACTGCTTCCTCATTCCACCACAGTTGTCAGCTCCACTCTCAATGGACCTATCTTCAGTTTGCCATTTCTTCCCCGGAAGTTTCCATTTCCCATAATTCTGAAATAACATATAATCGAGAAAAAGTTTTGGGTTTTTTTTTAATAAAAATATTGCCACCCACATTTACATCTGCAATCAAATTGATATTTACCATCACATTGGAAAAATCCGACCTCTGCTTTCCCCATAGGTGGATGTTATATTACCCAGTTAGGGTTTCAAACAGAAGGCTGTTTGGAAAAATTACTTTGAGGTGGCAAAAATTGTGATTAAGATAAAAGGATATTTGTTAAGTATAAGTGATGTATAATAGGAGAGCAAAGGGGATATTGGAAAATCAAGGGGATGCTTGCTTACTTCCTCTTGGAGTGATTCCTGGCTTCGATCCAAAAATCCAATTGGTTGAATGGTAGGCACTTCCACCACACCGGAGGATTGCTAAGTACTTCCACATGCTTTCTAAACTCCCATGGTGCCCTGAAAACGGGCACCAAAAAATTACAGATGTTCCAGATTAGCTTTGTCAACATGCTAATTGGGAATTTGGGGTATTGTAGTCCCAACACATATGGAAGGAACCAGCTTGAGAAAGCCTGTTTAGGAAGAAAATTGCAAGCAAGGGAAAATCACACAAGCAGAAAGATTGGTCTTCCAGACCCAGATGTTTTGTCCTTCAAGCTCTCTCCTCCCAGACAGTTTCAACATTCCCAGCTGGATTTCTTTGTTGACCCACATGATGGAAAATTACACATACTTGAATTAATGAACAAGAAACAAACTTTGTGTTCACTTTGCCTGCAGATGTTTCTAAAAACATTAAAATTATGCTACAAATACCAATTTTCCATACTATCCTTTTCCTATTTCATTATTGTTTTTACATTAGAAAGTTATTCTAAAATGTTATAAATGTAAACGGCAGAAAAGAATAATATTAAAAGAATAATTAAAGTTACTAATAATAAATAATTATTGCTTAATAATAATTAATTACATATTTAAAAATATGTATGCTTCACGCATCTCTTTATACTCAATCTAAATGACCTTATTTTGCCCCATTTATTGAATGATATTAGAAATTAGAAATTTTGAAGTTTTTAACAAAACTCCTACAACTTGTATATTATTACGTTTGGATTTTATATTCTTTTTCTATATTTCTTTATAATATAGATTTTGCATTTTTGAAAAAGGAGGTTCCAGTCTCATTTGTTTAATATGGCATTTTCTTAATTGTATGAGTTATAAATTTTATTGTATTGTGAAAGCTTGAAATCCATGGGATAAAGGGTACAATACAAATATATTGTGATTGATTGATTATTTGTCATTCTCAGGAATTATAGTAACAAGCAGGAAGAAGGATATGGTGTATCTCTGTTGAAACCCCAGATGATCAAACACTCAAAAATTATGAAACACATCATTCAAATCTATTCCTTCACAGTCACAGCTTTCTTTTATTCTACCACATTTTCATTAAAAGTAGTAATGTGACTCCCTAAACTGGCCTCTAGCTTTTGAACAGGAATGTAGCTGTTTAAGCTTATTGGATCTTTGTTTATTAAAGAGACATAAATCTTAAACAGCTAAATCAATAGCTGTAGAAGCAACATAGATTTTATTTTCATTTGTCCAATTTCTAATAATAATTATGTAGTTTTTTTTTTCTTCCTTAGCTACTAAGGCTTATGCCACTTGATTGACAGACACATTTATATTGCTTAAATTCTCTGCTTTTTTTTCTAATACATCAATGAATGTCACATGCTGCATTGTGGCCTAGTGATTAAGATGTTCACCTCTCATTCGGAAGGTTGAGAGTTCATTCCTAGGCAGTGGCAGATGTTTCTCAGGACGCAAAGAGAAAATATCTGCTATGAACTCCACTTAGGCATCAGGAAGGGCATCTGGCTAGTAAATTTTCTTCTCCTTTCAGTTGCCCTGATTCTATCCTGAAATAAGCATTGTAGACAGAAAAAATAATATTGTCATATTAGTTGACTCAAAGAACATCCCAGTGAGTTGACTTGCACCAAATTCCAGTTCTGTTTGTCAACCAGAATCACAGGATGATGCAATCATCAAAAGATACATCTACTTGTGTGTGCCAAATAATGCCTAATATATCTGATTATAGCTTTTGCGACATTTGTACTAAATATGAAAAATCTCTTTATCGAACAAAATATATATTTTGAATAACAATATGTAACAAATAACGTGAACTATTTATAATGATGAGAGTTGTAAATGATTGTACAATGAAACTGATGTTATGTGGATGAATATTCAGTTCAATAAGCTTGTCTATAAAATCAAACTAAAAGTCTACATGGTACTATACTTCTTGGAAAGTATCATTAAAATCACATGGCAATGGTTATGTATTTTATATTCCCTGTAGCATATTCAATCTGTAGTCATACAGATTGAACTGGAAAATACCCCTAGACAAAATTAAATAAAACTTTATGCCAAGTAGGCAAATATTGCATCCTGAATTCTTGAAATTTCCTATCTTTAACTGCATATCTAGAATTGACTCTACTCTTTCCTATACATTGAATAACAATATTATCTGAGGTGTTTTTCTACTGACGTTTTAATAGACTACTGATTTAATTGGACTACACCTGACTTCACAATGCCTAGCAAGTAAAACCTGACATCTAGAATATTCTACTTTTCAACTTAAAAAGCATTCCAAAAAGTTTTTATTTTTGAAAAAAGCATTTAAAATAATATTCATGAGCCAATGAACCAAAATACATAAATCAATGCATTTTGAAAAACATCACTGCTTGTTTTTTAAACCAATTGTAATAGCTTTTAATTATTTTTCTGCATTCTAAAATTTTCATTCTAAAGTTTTAATTTTTATATTTTGTTTTTATATTTTAATGTTTAATGTACACCACCCAGAACTCCACTCTCCAGGGAGCTGGACAGTTTGAAACGTGAAAAATAAAAAGTGGAGAGATAAATATATTCAATTAATTTATTCTGGGCCATCAATTTGGTGTCACACCTTATTTCTCATAAGAAATTGAGATTGGTCTGGTTAGAGAATATTCAATCCTATTTGTGCATTATAAACATTTGATTGTTCTCAGTTTTGTAGTTATCATAGCTCCTTCAAGAAATACTTCATGTTTGTTTGCATGTATTAATAATATATTACATGACTAACTTTCTCCTCCATTTATCACTTCAACTTTTAAGCATATATGTACTGCTAAAAGTATAGAGTGCTCTTAGCACTTTTTAAATATGGATTAGTCATAAGGATTCCCTCCATCTTAGTACATATCAAGATAAAACATTTTATTCTTCCAAAAGGAAATTGTGTATAATTTTTTGAGTTATTTACTTTGTATGCTAAAATATATATTGGATTACTTTTTAATTCATATTCTTATTAGTTTACCCTGTTTCAGTTTTAAAAAATGAAATAAAAGGAAATACTCTTGTTAAAGTGGACATTCTGAGCTTGGCACATATTACTGTTGTTTCACTGTCAATAAATTCAGTTATTGGAAATTTTAAATTTTATCTTGTTTTTTTTTATTTCTTCATTCATTCATTCAATTTATATAGTCGATCACCTTGATACGGGCTCTCCTTTTTTGCTTAATGGTATCAATAGACTAAAATAACTTACTGAAAAATCAGAATGCAAAAGGCTGTCAGTAAATTTGTGTATACTGAAATGAAAATCAGCATTTCATTACTTATTTAGTTATTCATTTATTTAAATATCTTTAACCAGGAAAATTCATTAAGATGCAATATCTCATGTACAATGATGGCCTAGGGACAGCAGATGGATTAAAAAATGTAAATACTATTGGGTCTAATATGTGTCCCATTAACACAAATACTAAATTAATATAAAACTTTGGAATAGAGCAAACTTTAACTGGTTAAATATATGGTTAAAATAGCTACCATAGAAATGGGTAGTAAATTCTTAGAGATGATAGATGCAGTAAACAAAATATGTCTCAAAAGAGATGAAATGTCAGCAAAATAATTGGCTAGCAGTACTTTATATCAATTAATTCATTTGTGTTTAATTAAAAGGAATCATAACAATTGGCTGCTTTATAAAAGCCCCTTAGCTGTACAGCAGCGTAGATTTCTTTAATTTCTCTTTCTTTTTTCTCCCATTTTTAGAATTGTCTTCAGCTGGTAATTGTTCACCATTTTTGAATTATTCAACCAACCTCTATTTTCAATATATCATATTAATTTATTTAGTGCAGAATATATAAAAATAAGCAAATAGTCATATTTAAAGTGAAGCCAGATTTAATATGTAGAAATCTGCACTATTTTAAGGCCAGTGAATGTTCATTCAAAATATTTTCATCATAAAGCTGTACCTGTACAAATGCAAATGTATCTATACATTTGCATCTCTCTCTCTCTCTCTCTCTCTCTCTCTCTCTCTCTCTCTCTCTCACACACACACACACACACAAACACACACACACAGACACACAGACACACACACCCCTCTCATTTATTTTTGTCTATTTAAAAATGTTTAACTATTTGAAGCCTTCATGGTGCCACCCTTCAATTTATTATGTTTAGTCTTCACATTTTAATTTCTAAGGTCAGCTGGATCAAAAAATGCCAACTAAATGAAAGCCATTAATCTCTATGGTTCCTTAGATTAAGCTGACTCTTGATCTGTATAATGCATATTTCCAGGTTCTTACAATTGTTACTGAGATCTTTTAAGAAAAAAACTGAACTTTAGACTGTTTTGCCATTCAGTCTTCCCAAATTAAATTAACTGAGGTGATCTCAATCTTTTATAATAAATGTTTTAACTAACAAACATTTCACATTTAAACAAAAAAGAAGATGGGAAAAATATAAACAAATGTTGCTGAGGGCCACTTTAGTTAGTGGGACAGTTGAAAACTTACATTTCTGGCCTATCATGTGGGCTTTTGTAAAATATACTATCCTTCTTTCACTGCCAAGCAATCATGGACTTGAAGAAATGGACTAGAAGTTGTGGCACTATCCAATTCCTTTAGATATCAACAAAATATCAAAAAAAATGACTCCCTTGTTACAGCTCAAACCCTCATAGCTTCAATCTGAAACTCTGTACCGTGGACCTTACCCCATTCTTAAGAGGTCCTTAAAGGGGCGTGCATAAGTACACCAGTGTGCCTACCGCCCCTGTCTTACTGTCCCCATTTATCTGTATTTATTTCCTTTGTTCATGTTTATGTTCATACTTATACTTTATGTTCATATCTATACACATTTGACAAAATAAATAAAATAAAATAAAATAAAATAAAATAAAATAAAATGGCAGCAGAAATAGGGCACTTGTACTGGAAGGGAGGGCATATGTCCACATCAGTTTGAAATTGCCAGGAATCACCAATTCTAATTCTACCCACTACCAGTCACTTCTAATGGCAAAATATGGCATATTGTATGTAACTTGTGGCTGATGTTGGGTGCTGTTGAGTTAAGGGAAGGAGTGCAGCACTTTAACCAATGCAGCCAGTAAACCTTGCTAAGGATGAGATACAAGGAACATCATTGCAGCAGGTCAGAAAAAATACTGCCAGAATATGTTTGGTTAGATGCTAATAGCACAGCCCTCAAACTAATTATTCAGGGATGACATTTTAATGCCATTCATTCTTAATAATAGTCAGTATCAGAAATGTTAGTTATTTAAATTAACTTTATTTTTAATAGAAAATGAAATGACCATCCCTATACATATGATTTTCATCACTCCCCTTTCATTCCAGATAGCCTTAGATATTGTATTCCACATTCTTTGCTGAATATTTCTATAGATATCTGTGTATATACATTTATATGATAACAGAATAATTGGAAGGGATCTTGCAAGTCTTCCAACTCAACCCCATGCTTAAGCAGGAAACCATTTCAGAAAATGACTGTCCATTGCTTCTTAAAAACTTCCAAAGTTGGAGCATCCTCAACTTCTGAAGGCAAGTTGTTCCACTGATTAATTGTTCTAACTGTCAGGAAATTTATCTTTAGTTCTAAGTTGCTTCTCTCCTTGATTAGTTTCCATCCATTGCTTCTTGTCCTGCTTTAGGTACTTTGCAGAATAGGTTGACTACCTCTTCTTTGTGGCAGTCCCTTAAATATTGGAACACTGATAAAATTGGTTGCCTTGATTTAAGCAACAAAATTAAGGTTGCTGATAAGATCTGATAAATTTTGCCAACAATTAATACAATGCTAATACCAGATTTTTTAATTTTTATATAGCCAAAACAATGTACCTTCAGATGACAGGAGATACGAGCAGATTCGGGAAACTCTGACTTTTCAGAACTACAAAAGAATTGGCATGTGTGTCTGTGTATTTTTGGGTGTGTGTGTGTGTAAGAAATAAATAGAAATGACCTCAAAAGAGATTAAATATCTTAGAAAATGGCATGAAAGTTAGAGAGGAAAAATGGAAAATCATTAATGGAAGGAGAATATAAAGGCTACTTGGCTGAAATCAGAAAGCCAGAGTATTGCATGTTGTAACATTTAATAGCAGGACACAATTATACTAACACAAATATTAGCATTATATACATACACATTTAATTACTGTACTCCTTTTAGGGATAAATAATATTACATTACAACTTCAGATACAATGAGAAATACCAAGAAAATGAAATTAAATGCAGAAAATAAGAGATTTATTTTTTTAAAAAAACTAAGTGTTAAAACTATTTTAACACTATTTTCTCTCTGTCTCTCCTTGCAAAACATTCTTATTTCTACCACAAACATTTTATGTGAAATAAAACATACTGTATATACTGTAAGAAGAATTGATGAGACAAATTCCAAAGATATATAGTTATCTGTAATGTTTACTTGCCTTAGGTCCTAACTGATCCACACAGTTATGTAAAGAGTTGGGCTTTGTGATTTCTACTGATTATATTAAATATTTGGGATTTACATACCCTTTGGAAAAATGTTTCTAGATATCAGAAAATAAATATGTTGAAACTTTTATAAAAGGTTGAATTGGATGTAAACAGATCGGTTAAAATTCCCTTAAGTTTGTGGGGTAAAATTAATGTTATTAAAATGAATATTGTATCTCTCTAGATTTATGCCCATAGAGTTATTTGTATGTTAATATCAAATAAATATTCCCTTCATAGGAAATGCATTCGTGATAGTGTACCACTAAAGTTTTGTTTAGCAAACAACAATTATCATTTGAAAAAGGTTGTTTTAATCTGTCTGATTTGCAAAAGTATCATTTGGTTTGTATATTATCAGCCATCAATATGTGAAATAAAAATACTCTGGACTTTATGGGCGATGTACAGTGGTGGGATACTAAAATTTTTACTACTGGGTTATGTGGGCATGGCTTGGTGGGCATGAGCATGTGACTGGGTGGGCGTGGCTTTTTTGCTTTTTTGGGGCCTTCTGGGCCTCAGAGGAGCTTCTAGGGGGGTATATTTGCTCCTCTAAGGGTCGTCTGAGGCTCAGGAAGAAAAAAAAACAGATCATGGGAGGGACACGCAGCACCCCTCCATGCTCCGTTTTTGGAGTTTCCTGGCCTCAGAAGAGCCTTGGGGGGCGTTTTTGCTCCCCTAAAGCTCCTCTGAGACTCAGGAAGACAAAAAATGAAGAGGGGGGGCTGAGCTATTTTTTGCCTTTCTGGGCCTTAGCAAGGGGAATCCCGGTACAACTGATCTATGTACAGCTGATTGTCAGGAAGGAAAAAAAAAGAAATACCTTACACAAACACCAGGTGGGTGGGGTGAGCGAGCATCAGGTGGGAGGGCGACCAGGTCGGGGGCATGGCCAGCCAGAACTTACTACCGGTTTGGCAACCCATGCCAAATTCTTGCTACCAATTTGCCTGATCCAGTGTGAACCAGCTGAATACTACCACTGGCTATGTCTGAAAGCTATTATGTATTTGTCTTGTAGTCTTGGTAAGTTCTTGGAACAACATTTAAAAAAAAAAACTATTTTCAGAAGTGCAGGCAATCTTTGAGCAATGTTGAGGTATAGATTGGGTTTCAATAATGAAACTTATGAACATTGAACTTTTTGGAAAAATTCTAGTCTGTAAATAAGTGGTAATTGTTTTTACCAGGGAATGTTTCAATAGCAATTATGATGTAATTACTATTTAAAGATTTCGCTCAATTTTAACTTGAATTTGGTCTTCTCAAGTCACATCAATAGCAGCATCTTCAATTTAAGCATTTTTTGATCAATCAAGATGGTCAAACACTTTGGCCCCTTCAAAGACTCCTGAGATGTCTTATACTTATTATCTTGTAAACAATTGGCAAATCAAATAAATAAATAAATAAATAAATAAATAAATAAATAAATAAATGTTCTGATGGAATCCATGACAAGAGTAAATCCCATAACATATTTCTATGGAAAGCTCAGTAATATTTTACAAGTGGACTTTTCTGAAATATTCAAGACATGGAATAAATAATTGGAATGTTCAATAATGCCCCATGAAAGGCTTAATGTCCTTAAAATTTAAAATTATATGAATATATTTGAAATTAAATTTGATTCATAAAAATGTGAATAAAGTGAGGGTTTGACTTCCGACAGAATGTACTTGAATGCATGAACAACAGATATATTTTTTTTGAAAGATGTAAAACATTTGAGGGTTCCTTGACCCATATAATATGGTTATGTGATCATCTGGTATCTTTTTGGAATAGTATTTTAATATAAGTAGATTTATGGGAAAATCTTTAAATGTTAAAGTTGTTAATATGATGTTGAATTATATACCAAAGCTTTGGAGTCTGACTCTACCAGGATTTATGGTTGCATCAAGCATGGGGGATGGGGTGGATAAAAGAATTATATTGAGAAATTGCAAAAGTGATATTATTCCAGATGTTTGTAATTATCCCATTCATTTTGTTTGGCAGGGCCATTGAAAGACAGTCCTCAGATGATGATCTCACTTCTCAATAGATAATTATGTGAGAAATGAACCTTTATGTAAGAAAACTTGAAGCCCTTTCTTTCTTTTCAGCTGTTCTTGAAGACCCAATGAGGGAAGTGAATATTACACTTTATTAGTGTAATAAAATCACTTTATTAGTGTAATGTTATTTTACTGGCCAAAGAAAATAAAGTTAATTCTGTGATTTTGATTTACTGGAATCTCTAGATTGCTTTCAAATGAAGGGTTATATAATGCAATATAATAATGCAAACTGAAGACTATCAAATAACAAACCAATGCTGCAAGTCAAACAGAATCACAGTTGCTACAGTAAACTAAGTTGGCAAATATATCTAAGCTAAGAAGACCTATATTTCTAGTGATGAATTTAATTTGAATACAGTAAACCAACATGTTTGGGACTAATGTACACCTCCCATCCTCAGATCCTGAACAGACAAATAGTCCACGGATAAGATTTACATCTTCTTTATAATTAATTTGAGACAAATGGTCTTTCTCCAGTCTGTTATGTGGTCCAAACATTGATTCAGAACATTGGGAATAATATTTTTATTTAATGGAAAGGAGAGACAGAGATAAGGATTTTTTTTAAAACAAATTTTATTCAGTTTTTCACATTAAAAACGAAAATCTCTTTTTAGTGGACAACATATTTCCGGGTCATCACCTTTACATACAAATGACAGCAATTATACATTCATAAATGCATACTTAATTCTATTATTACCTTTTCCATTCCAAATTTTCAGTAAGGAGAGAAACAAACACATTAATTCTAGCCTCTTTCATTAATCTCAATTGAAACAGTTTTTTGTTTCATTTCAATTATTTCAAATAAAATATTTATTTTAAAAATAAAGATAAACAATATGTGTTTGCCTAATAATAATAATAATAAAAGTTACCAATGTCTCTCCTTGCTTTTAATAGTCTATATTAACTTATTAATTTAGTTGGTTCTTTAGTCTGTCATATTCCCTTTCCATTACACATTCTTTTTATAAATTCTAGATTAATATAAATTTTAACACTAAAGAAAACACCAAGTATAGGTTCCCCCCCTTTTACTGTTTTGAGTGTGACAGCTCAATGATTAAAATATACCTTTATTCCCTCATCTTGATTCCCAATAAACCATTATTTTTAAGCAGTTACAATAATAATCATTACATCTTGGGACTTCCGGTTTCGCCAGGCTTTGGAGGCGGCGGGGTTTCGCGATCTCTGCGATCCCCACTGCGCTAGCCGTTCTTGGTTCCTCCGACCCAGACGGGTTTGGAGGATAAGGTTGCCCCGTAGAGGCAACCGAAGATAGGGAGGATCCGGGCAGGGGGTTGGGGTGTTCGCAGACCCCTTCCCCACCCGGTACAACCTCCTTTTCTCAAGTCGGTCCAGTGGCGGTCAGCAATGGCCGCCACAAAGAAGCCAGCAGCCGGACAAGATCGTGCTGGAGGAAGAAGAAGAAATTTTTGAAGCAAAAGTTTTTTTGGCTGAACTGGGACTAGAAGATACATTTAATACCCTGAAGTCTAAGATTTGGGGTTTTTTTGAAAGATACTTTGTTTCCAGAAGAGATTTGCAAGCGGCGAGTGAAAGTGTTTAAAGTGAAAGTTTACTCTCCTTCCACATGGAATTAACAAATGAATACTGAAAATCCAACTATTTTACAAAAGGTAAAAATTTAAAGCTTCTTGTTATAAATGGGAAGGGAGAGGACAAAAGGAAAATTATATTAAGATTTTGTTGAAGGAGATGCCTGGAAGATTTTGGAGATTGGAAGTTACTGTAATAAGAATTTAAAATACAGATTGGCTTTTTTTTTTCTCCCTTTGCAACTGAGATTAACCCAGGAAGAAGGGAAGAACTTTGTGCTTTGTTTGGATTGTTTGATGACTTTGGGACTTTGGGAATTGTTTTAAGCTTGGAAATATCTTTGGCTGTTTTAAGAAGAAGAAGAAGGGGAAAAAAAGAGGATTTACAATGACTTTATCTGCTGATGAACTGAGAGAGGAATATGGCAAAATAAAGAAAGACGATGTGGGAGAAATTTTTTGCTTTTTAGAAATGGCGCTTGCTACTTATCAGCAAATACAACAACTGATGGAAGAAGAAGAAGAAGAAGAAGCCATCTTTAACGAACCCACAGAGTTGATTAAGAAAGGAAGGAGAAAGAGAGGAAAAAGAAAGGATATAAGACTTAAAAAAAATATCTAAGAAAGTGAAAAATAAGATGCAAAATCAATATAAGGCTAAAAAGCAAAAGGAAAGAGAAATACAACAGAGAGGGGAAGTTAAGGGGGGTAAAAAGATCAGATGGGATAAGACAGGGAGGAATAAGGGGGGGAAAGGCCACAAGGGTATGAAACAAGATGCGAAAAAGAAATTGTTTTTTAGGGATAAAGGGTAATATAATTTTGTTTTAAAAGGATTCTGCAAGGTACATAAGATAGATTGTAGTATTTGTATTAGAAATAGAAAATTATGATCTTATAAGATTTGAGTAAAGACTAAAATATTAAAGGTTTAATAATGGTAGAATTTTTAATAAAATATTAAAAGGAAGGTTTAAAATACTTAGTTTAAATATAGATTTTAATTGACTATTGTGTGGATGTTAGTATGAATATATTATTGTAATATTTGTTTTGAAAAATAGATAATTGGAATGTTATGAGATTTAATGTTTAATTATATATTTAATTATGTTATGGATTTACTATTTTCTTTTTGTAAGTAGTATGTACTAAGCAGAATCAGATAGGGAACTTGGTGTTACCTTAAATGTTAATTTAGAGGTGCGATGGTAAGGCATCATACTTTGATTTGTGATTTCAGGAGAAGTTCTTTTATTTTATTATGGGGAATGAGATAAATAGACAATTGGAAAAGAATGGACAAAGGATAGAAATATAATGATTTAAACTAAGATAATAAACAAAATAGAATTAAGAAGTGTGGAAAGCGGGGAGAAGTTATAAGGAAGACACAGAATGGTAATTAAGATAGGTAATGGCATACAAGATGAATATGAATTTAATTGAAGTCCATACAAAGAGAGGTAATCCGGGGCCAAGCTACTTTTTTGAAAAAGAAGTTTTACTTTATGTGTTTTGTGTGTGTATGTTTATCTGAGATTTAATAAAACCTTGGAGGAAAGCGGGAGGAGAATAACTGTAAACAAGACAGAGGGAAATATGAATAGGATGACTAAATTTAAAGAGAAGAAATGAGAGTGTTAAAAGATATTTAAGTAGAAATGGGATATGTTAAAATCACACTGTATAAAATAATGTATTATCTGCCTTGTAAAAATTTACAATGGAAAGAGGTTTAATGTCTACAAAGTTTATGTTTTGTTTGTCTTTAAAAATTAATAAAATTTGTTTCAAAAATAATAATAATAATCATTACATCTTTTCATTTGGATTCCGCAGCATATTTTTCCCCCTTGATTTTTAATAAGAGTTATCAGCATCTATATTACCCTATTTTCTAAATATTTTTAATTGCAGAAATATTCTTATTACCCCTTGTCACCCTGCAGAATCCCCTTTTTAATTCATCAACCATATCTCTGAAAAAACAATTTCTTTTCAACATTTTACTATTTCCGTATTTCTTTATTTCATGCACCTGTTTCTAACTGCTTCTCCTCCCTCTCTTTTCCCCATATCTTTTTTCATTCCAGTTTATATCCCTCTCTTTCTTAATATCTTCCTTTCCCCTTTTCTGCTGGGTCTTTCTGCCTTTCCTGACTTCACAGGTATTCCCCCTTTGGATTGCCTTCTTAAATTTCAACTTTTTAACCTTCCTTCTTCCCCCACTTCTTTGTAGTGTTCTTTGTGTTAATTGTCTATTTAAAATGTCTTCTCCTTGAATCGACTCCTCCTCCTCTGAAGCTCTTTCTTCTTGTATTTCAATTGCCATTTCCATTTTTTCTAACACAGAGCAAAGTGATTCGCCTCTTTCCTGTAGTAATTCTCTCATATTTTTAAGTTCCATTTTTAATTCCCATCATTACACACTCTTATATTTTATGATCGTTAAAGTCCACACACAAAAAAAACACTTTTACTTTCCTTCTTTCTTCTTTCAATTTTCTAAAGTTCTCAATTATTCCAGCTCAGGGTCTATACCAAAAACATCAATCAATCCCATAGTCAGTCTTTCCTTTCTTTTTTCTTTATTCTGGTTCTGCTTTCACTTTCTAAGATTCTTACTTTGTTTCAATATTTCTTTAATGTTATATCCTCACAAGTTCATTCAGAAATAGGATGCTTTCCCTTTTGTTTGAGCTCAAGTTTTTGTGAAAAGGTGGCACTCTCCATTATACAAAGTCTTCACCTTTTCCCCCTATTTTTTTATTTAGGGTTTTTCGAACCTCAATATTCCAGCACAGTCCAGTCTCCAATTTGTAAACTTTATTATTATTATTTTGACAATCTTAAGTCCAGCTTTATTTTATGCCTGTTTATTCCCAAAATATTTTAGTCCAATTTAGTTAAATCTTCAGTTCCAGCTTCTTCCTTTCCCGGTTCGAAGCCCCACTTAGCTGTCCAAAATATTTTCTTTTTTCCCCCTGTCCCTTGTAATTTCGCTGCTCGCTTTTCTTTTCTTAAAAATTCCATGTTACCTTAATCCCGGGGTACTTTTGTTAGTTGTATTGCCCAGTTGTCCCGGTTCAGATGTTATCCACCTCTTTCTTCCCTCCTGCACAAATCTTAATCCAGCTGAGTCCTCCTCTTTGGGGTGGCCATTTTAAACCACCGCTGCAGTCATCTTCGGGGGGAAAAAGACCAAGCCCAGGGGGAGAGATGCAGCTCCCCTCAACCTGGCTTGCGACTTCCCCTTACTCTGCCACCCCTCCAAGGCAGCTTCAGCCCCTAATCATAATAATCAGAGCTCTCCAACGAAAGAGCACAGACCATAGCCGCAGAGAGTCACGATCTATGGTCCGTCAGCGAGGAGGCTCCGCCTTCTTCCAGAGAGAGAAGGATTTTTGTTGACTGGTAAATATGAAGTTGTCCCATTTACAGTGGTTGGATTACCAAATAATCTCACTTTTATATTGTTTCAAAACAAATGTATGACTGTTGTAACATATATCTTCGGAGCAATTTCCATATTATTATTATAAAAGAATATAATTACAAGACACCCTAGAACTATGGCACAATCAGTGTTAAACATATTGTTATTCTATTCTCTGCTTCAATTAGGTGATTATTGATTTAATCTGTAACTACAAAATGATTACTTTCTCATTAATAGAACTATATGGTAAATGAGCCTGATCATTCCATATTATATTTATACGGATCTCCTGATAAACTCCTCTGGCAAGATAATGTAAGATTGGATAATAGGCTCATATTCAACGAAATGCTTGCAATAGCATGAGAAATGAATTGCCACAATACGATGCATTGTATATATAATGTTCTGGGACAAATTCTACCTGCATATATATGTAAGTGAATTCACAAATAAATGTACAATGTGAACATGAACAGTTTGAAAATAATAATAAAAATAAATGAAGGGTTGAGATCCCCACCCCCCGAAATGTTTTAACAAATCCATATAGATTGACTTTAAAATATTAGTACTCCCTGTTCATTTTATCATCTGAACAAGTGACCCTGACAATATCTTGATTAGATTATATGCAGAATGAAACTCAATGCAGATATATACAGAGGTTGTGTTGGGTCATTCTTGTTTTCTATTTCCTTCTAGATTTATTTAACACAGAGCTCTGTAGCTCATTGCTTTGTGCTGTTACCACAGACATTTCCATAAAGACATTTCAAACCAAATAGCTTTGGCCTTAACTGTACTTTTTTTTTTCCTATTTACATTTTGATAGTTGGGACATATTTTGTAAACAATGGTATTCTAGTTAACTGCTGCAGCTTCATCACTACCAAACATAGGAATTCCATGAGCAAGAAGTCTGCCTCCTTCTCTCTCTCACCCCCTTTGTCTTCAATACCTTTGGCTCTGTCACACTAGTTTACATGAAATGCTGTTTCCTGAGCACTGACCTTTTCGACACTTATGTAGACTCAGCATCTTAATTGCTGTTGGTGTGAATCATCTAAGCTGGTGCATAATTTTTTCAGACATTTATAGGATGCCTACTCTAGATATTTGCTATGAGTCACAAAAACGTAGAAATCTATAACCCACATGAAAATTACCGCCACTTTATATTAGATGTATTTGTATATTTAAAACCACTTTGGGGTTTTTTTGGGGTGGGGAGGCGGGCTTTTATTTTGATTTGCAATTGTTACACGATGAATGATCATGAGAAAATGATACCACGGATTTTTGGATTGCACCAGAATTGAATCCATATCTTTGCTGCTCATTTCCTGATTTATCAACGTTACAGTGAAACGTATTCTACGGAGGCAATGAACTCCACTCAAATCATATTTCTTGCACACAGATGTCCTGAAAACTGATTGCATGTGGGGCCTTCATCTTAAACCCTATTCATATGTATCGTTTGGTGCTGTTCCATAACCTTCGTGATATATTTCTAGCATGATCATCTGACGATTGCTCTACAGTGTTCTAAATTTCCTGCTTATGATACAATGGCAAAAAGTCATTAAACATTAGCAGTAATAGTATTTTCCCTGTAATAAAGTGTTAATTACTTCCACATGTTAATAGAGTGGCGGGGGGGGGAAGGGGATGGAGAGCAATTTTTGCTATTGCTACAGTGCCTAAAATAATTTCCATGTGATAATTTTCCAGGATATCAAAAACTGAATAATTATGCACTAATTAAGAAAGTAGAGCCTACTCTGGAGTTAAGACGGCATTAATTTTAATGTTTTTACAGTCCTTTAATTGGGGAAAGGGCTGTAAATTGAGAACTGACGTATTCTCCTACTCTAAGCAGGCCTGCCTTGCAAGCTGCCTCCTATATCCTGCAACCCAAGGTCAACACAAGTTTGCAAAATCCCTCTGCTCTTCATAGGAAATGTATTGGTGCTGAAGCGTACATCTATCACTCTGACAAGCATTTAACTCTCCAAGAGCACATACTCTCACTTCTTAAATTATTAATTGCATTAAATACATTTTCATATCGCAGCCTGTTTGCTACAAACTGTTCCCTGGTAGGGAGATGCAGTCCCACCACAGTACGATACAGCTCACCTTCTGTTCTTTTCAGCATTGGAGTGCTGAATAGATACAGGGGGCTGTATCTTTCAAGGCTCTTTTCAAACTATACATGTATAAAATAACCATGCTGGAAAAGAAGTCACCTTAGAAATAAATATGAAACCAATGTGCCATGGCTGTGCCTGAGAGAGATTTACCAATTTGTTTATTTATTTGTGCTCTTGTATAATAGATATCAACCTTGTAGTATTGGTTTGGAGGCTGTTTCCAATCTCCAGAAAAAAACGTCACTGTTTCTTTCCTGATTTCTGCCAGAGATTTCTGATTTCTGCCAGTTCTTCATTCTCTTCACTTCATTTGCACCAGTAAAAATGTATTGTGGTCATCTAACAAGGCCAAGTACAAGCCTGGTGGATTATATAATATATTGTTTCCATTCGTCAAACCTGCATTTGAAGATATTTTGTGGAATTCTCTCCTTGAATGCAAAGACATGAATACCAACACCCCAATGGAAGCCCTCAAAGGGAAATCATCCTTTCCCCTGAATATTCAACTGGATTCTGCCTTCCTATTGTTTAAGATTGTTGTTCTTTGTCCTGCCGTCTGGGTTGACAAAATGCAGGCTTTGTCCTATGATGCACCTCCAAGTAATAAAATAATGTTATCATAGCCCCCTTTTCTGAAGGCGAGACATAACCAGCTTTCTTAATATCTTTCCTCAAAGTCACAAGTCTGCAACTCTTATTCTTTCTGGATTTTATGGGTTCTCAGCATGAATTTAGTTAGCCACTCTTCTCTTTTACTTTTCTATTATCAGTATCTGCCTACAACCTTTCACTCCCAACAGAGTTGCTTTATTATCCCATTGGTGACTAGGGCAGACTTCAATTCCAAATAACTAAGCCTTTTTAAAATCCCCTTGAAATTTCAGTTTTCATGCATCACTGGATACCTGTATTCTAATGGCATTACAGTAATTCAGATTAACTTCCTCAATGAAGTTAAAGATTCACTCACAAGTATCTTTATAGTATAGGTCACCATCAGTTTCTTCAATAACCTCTCCACCAGAAAGGCGGTTATTAGATCATACGTTTAAAATAATTCCAGAAGATTTAGAAGCTTTCAGAGCCTGATATATGTTACTTCTCTATGCAGTAGTATAATATTTTGCATGCATAATGGGAATGTTATATGGAAAATATGGAAACAACTTTTGAAGCGTATTCATTAAGCTATGAAAAATTATTTTCAAATTCTTTTATGAGTTCTATAGTAAACAACTTTTAAATATTGAAATTTGTGGATTGTATCTAGATGGGCCTTTCAATCATATATCCTAATGCTGTCTCATCTTCCAGAAGCTTAGGGTTCTGTTAATACATTTGGCTTACCCACTGATTACCCAGCACAACCCAATATAAAACTGAGAAGGAATTCCTTGAGTTAAAAAGGAGTTGTCAAGAAAGCTCTTTCTTTTATCCATTTTTTTAAAAAAAATTCCTGGCAGGAGGAATCCAAGGTACTATGGTAATTTTCCACATGCCCAGTACACTAGACACATTATTGTCACCACTTTTGTAAAAAAAAAGCATGAGCTTAATAATAAACAGGTATAAAGCAATAGTAATGTTATTATTTGTTATGGTCACAGAGCAGCATTACAAATAAGAGACATAAGTTTTTGTTTTTAAAGAATAAAAATTTAAATTAAAAAAACAAAAACAAATAAGAGACATAAATATTCTGCCCACATATTGCATAGCAATGAACAATGATGGATTATAATATTTTCCTTTTGTTTATTTAAACCAAAGAAAATCTTGCCTTATGTATGGAATAAACTCTGTAGTTCTTGTTAAAGCATGGTGGGGAAAAAGACAACATAAAGTCAAGACAAACTGCGAACAAGCCAGCACAGACATTTGTCATCCGACCTTTTAGTTCCTCTTCCCATGTTCCAGTTTCTCTATTGGCATTGCATTAATTAGAAATTTAGGTAAATGACATAAATGCCCCAATTTTTTATTTCTGCCAAGAGAACAATTAGGCCATTAGAAATAACAAATGGCCTGGATTCATGCTGCCTGTTGAAAATTTCAAGCTGCATTATTTCTGACAAGGAAAAAAAAAACCAACCCACATACACACAAAACAAATAATAGTTGTTTTGGCCAATTTCTACCACAAGTGATGTCAGCTTTAGCAGATGCAGCATACTGCTGTTTTTTTCCCCTGTTGTCATGCCTCATTAAAGTATGCTGACTCTTGTGGATTCACATTTCCTTTAGGTAAATAGTTATTTACGTGAACGGCAACATTTTTCTTTGGTGACAATTTCTAATTGTTCAGGCAACCAAGGGTGATGTATTAACCACTCTGAATAAAGCCTCACCTGCAAAACAAATTACTTTAAATTAACTATCCTTTTCACAAGCAAGGCAAAATTTCCAAATGGACAAATTAGGCCTTTCTTAACCACATATGGTAAGTGTTTTAAGCATTTCCCCACTGGTGCATATTCCAGAGAGCAGCTCTTCATGATGGAGTGGAAGACTTCTGGCTCATTTGGGGGTCTTTTCAATGCCAGCGCTTACCCGGATTGGATGGGAAGGGGCTGAAAAATCTGACGAGTCGCGGGGCTCATTATTCAGTAGTTTGCTTTTCACAACAGCCTGTCCCTACCAGCAATCCCAAGTGAACAGTTCTCTCACTACATTGATCATAGCATCTCAAGTTAGCTGTTTCTTACCCAGATTACAAGGTACTAACTGTTGTTAATATACAATTATGTGAATTATGAAAAGGAGTGAACATGTATGGGTATTCTTTGGCAGAATTGCAGGAAATAGCAAGAAAGATGCAGAAAGGAAGATACAAGAAAGAAGCAAAAAGAAAGGAAGCTTCAAAACAGTGCTCATGCACATACATATACATATATGCTTGTATATACAGATATATCTGCATTTGTGTTTTGGATACTTATATACAAAATAGTATCTGGGCAGAATAAAAAAAATAGTTAGAAGTAATTAATGGAGCATGGTTCCTATAATACTTGTAATCCTGTATGATCATGGGTGCATATGATGAATGGAAACCACAGATTTTTTGCAGAATTTGATTATTGCCAACAATGGAATCTCTTTGCATGCACAAAGGAAAAGGATACCATCTATTGTCATTAGCTTATGCCACACAGATTTGGATATCAATCCCCAATTTTGAGATAGCAAAATCTAAATTAGAATGAACCCAGGAGACGATTGGAAGATGAGATTCAGTATTGATTCAGGAACATCTGTACACATTGGGGAAATCCTATTATATTGGAAGATCATTTCCTATTCAGGAGATATTAGAAACAGTATTCTTGCGACTTAAAATGTTTTAGATCTTCAGAAGTAGAACTATTATTCTG
Source organism: Notechis scutatus (assembly GCF_049901735.1). Classification (NCBI taxonomy): domain Eukaryota; kingdom Metazoa; phylum Chordata; class Lepidosauria; order Squamata; family Elapidae; genus Notechis; species Notechis scutatus. The sequence continues at coordinate 105,615,809 of NC_142012.1, forward strand.
TGCATGAGCTAAAACATAAAATATAAAAGCACTTTCTGCATCACTTTTTTTTCTGTTGCTAATTCCCCTTGCCTTTTTTGGCCAATCGTTATCTTACCCATAAAATATTATCACCAGTATGTGGGTGCATTCAAACCAATTAGACAATGGAGCACAAATGGAATATTTCTTTGGAATGACTTCTACAGACTCAGATGTGGTGTAGATACTCTAAAAGCATCAAATTAGATTAGACTTCCCCCCCCCTTCTTTCTGTTTGTAAGGCAACAATTTAATTAGCACTTCTTTGGTGCTAATATTTACAGTACAAGTCTAATGCAAATAGGGTGATCAGTAAAATGGGTGTAGCTTTTAACACATGCTCTTACTTTATGTTTAATTATGTTGATTACTTTTAAACTCCCGGTTTGGCATCACCTTGCCTGCCTTAATGTGTTATGCTTGAAGCCATGTGGAGAACTGACCTCAATATAATAGTGGCAAATCTCATTTGGTTACCTTTAGCTAATTAAAATATACACAGTACCATTGTGCTATTATTCATCTCTTCCTTTCCACTCCCCCAACATTACGCTCTAAACCAAACTTTATCGTTAAGGTTGACGCCTGTCACTGCCTGGTGAGCCTCATGCAATTCCTGTAATTAGGAGGGGTGTTTATTTCACTGCTCAGTTATAATAATGACTGCTCTGATCATCGGTGTAAAATATTGTGACTACTTAAGTCCTTATTTGGTGTTAAGCATTTATTGTAACAGGCCAAAATTCATACATGTGTAGATTATGAAGGGGAGGCAGAGGGAAGCCAAGAAAGAAAGGAAGAAAGAAAGGAAGGAAGGAAAGAGAAAGAAAGAAAGAAAGGGAGGGAGGAAAGAAAGAGAAAGAAAGAAAAAAAGAAATATGTATTTTCATTTATACAAGTTGCCTGGAACTGTCACAAATGAGAATAATGGGAATAAGAAGAACTCAGTTTACATAAGCTTATGTAGCTACTAGAGTACAAAGCAAAGAAGACATAAATATTAAGTCCTTCAAATGTTCTTGTGGTGTAGAAGTACAAAAAGCATGTTGTTATCTTGCTTTTGATCATTCTGTGTCAACAGGGAAGATCTCATGTGAAATTATAGGAGGAAAAAATGTCATGGATGAAATTATTTATGGGGTATGGGTATGCCCAATGTATTTCCTATTTCTTCATGGCTAATAGTTGCTGCTTTTCTGAGATAGAGCAAGATTGCATTGATTTTTTTTTCTTCTTTCTTTTAGAAAAGCTACCAAAATTGTCCCCGAAAAAGCAGGAAATCCTCTGCCTTGGGCATTTTGTGATAAATCAGGTTCCTATAGGAGTATCTGTCTCTGTCACTTTCTCTCTCTGTGTCTGTGTGTGTGTGTGTGTTTCTGTCTCTGTCTGTCTGTCTGTCTCTGGCTGTCTCTCTCTCTCTAACTGGTCACTTTTGGGTCTCTTCTTGCCATTTTCCCTTGGTTGGTTCCTTCAAAATTAATCAGGTTCAGTTGTATGCTGTTGCAGCATTCCAGATGATCAGGATTCCTGACCTGGGAGAACATTTTTGGTAAGGCATGGCAGTGCAGTAAGGTCACGGCTAACTTGAGTTGAAGGAGTAAATTTAATTGGCAATGACAGAAAACCTCCCAAAGACCTGAAATAGGTGATTTTGAGCTGACAATTTAGGTATCAGGAGTATTTTGTAGCAGAAAGAAATGATACTCTTTAAAAATCATACAGTTAGCATTTGTAAATGGATTGCATTTTTCAACAATAGTAATAACAATAACATGATGACTTGGTATGTGGGAAAGACCTTGGGAGATGGGACAAGGAGATGTTGCCTAGAGAATGGCCAGATAAGAAAGAGAATAGCGTGCAGCTGGATAGTGGCTGGGTCAAGAGGCTCAGAAGGGACCCTCCCTTGTTTCTCAGGCTATAAAGAAAACAGCTGGGCAATTGCAGTAGCAGGATTCTGTTAATCAAGCTTTACAATGAAGTAGAATTAGTTTATCTGGTTGTGTTTCCTTTCTCATCTACCTGAGAAAGTTGACATCAATCTTGGAAATCTCATACTCTCTTCCAAGAAGAGGAATTTAAGGAATTCAAGGAACTCCACTAGCTACAGAACATCTGATAACAGCATTGTTGCAACCCCAGCCGCAAGTGGATAAACAGACAATCAATTTGCAAAATGCCATAATACTATTAACACTATAGCTGGGACAGAATTTTCCCCAACACATGGCAGCATAAACAGTGGTGACTCTTTCCCAGATACCATTACACTATGCCAAACCAAGAATTCCCGATAGGCTTTTTAAAAGTTCTCCTCATTGCCTATCTTCAGGGGGTAGAGGAGGAGGTGGAGGAGGTGTTTGTTCTCTTAGTTGACTTTGCTGAAGTCTGAACTTTGGGATCCCCATTTCAAACTCTAAGCTTCTACCCTGGTTTCCCCATTGCAAGAATTCTTCATTGCATTTTTAATGACTTTTTTTTTAGGAGAGATATTTCACGGTTTTCTCTTTGGCTCGCTTGTTGTTTTCTATGGTCAAACACAACCAACTGGACTACCTGAATTGATTTTCCTTTTCTTTGCTTTCAGCAAATTTTCAGCTCAGGATTGGATCCTATTAATTAATATACTTATGAGCAGTAGAAATCCTCCCCTTAATAGAATAAATGGAAAAGAATCTGCTAGATGCTGTTGTCTCTTGGACAGAATTGCATTAGGGACCTGCCAAGGGATAAAATATTCCTATGTTGACATTTGCTCTGCTGCAAGTGACAGCAAAGAATACCTCCTCTCCATCTTTCTCAGTGGCAGCCTTTTAAATATTTGAAGATTGTTATCCAGTCCTCCCTTAATCTTCTTTTCTCTAGGCTAAACAGACTCATGACTGCAATCTTTTTGGTACAACATTCTTTTGCTCAGCCTTTTATCATGTTTGCCCTTCTCTGACTCCTCTCTAATTTATCTACATGTTGAAGTATGACGGTTACAGGACCTCGTGTTCTCCTGGTGGCAACCTGACCAGCACAGAGCACAGATGTGCTCCGATTTTCTACCTCTTGGAAACTATTTATGGTGAATGCAATAAATTTACCTGTTTGGAAGCTGTCATTTTGCCTGAAGTTAGACTATTTTCAGCAACACAATTTTTACAATGTACCAAAGTTGTCAGTTATTATTTTTCCTTCATATTCCCAGTCTAAGGGAAAAATAACCTCATGGAAATTTGCCAATTAATACATTTCAGACCTCAGCTAAAAGTCCTCTTAAAAAAAGCTTCAAAAGTAGGAGTACCATTGAAAAGGAACATTTTGAAAAGCTAAGGACTATTTTTACTAAGATCCTGATGAAAATTCTTAGAATCAGTGCTATACTGAGTTTTGCAATTAATCAGTCCTCATCTGGGTAACTGTTTGGAGCACAGAAACACCAACTTGCTTCAAAAAGCAAATTCTTTTTGAAATTGCTGATTGGATTACAACTCCTTACCACTTTTGATTTGTGCTCTAAGGTCTGTCCATCTCTCTAATGCTTATTTATAGTTTAACTTTTTGCCTTGCTCCCATGCCACATATCTGGAGCTGAAAGGCTGTATGAACTTTGTGTGATGTGTTTAACCAGCACCTTACACACAGCAAAAGTACAAATCCCAGGATAAGATTTCATGAAGCTATAGGGTGATACATGGCGATTAACCTTCTGCTAGGCTTAAATTACCAATCTGTCACTTAAAATCTCCCCAATTGACCCACAGCAAGTCCTATCTCAGACTGGAATTTTAGGTACTACACATTCTGAAGCCCACAATTGTAGTTCAAGTGGTCCTAATTTATTTTTGCACTTCTGCCCTTGTCTGTTGAGCCAACACTAACTCATTTTGGTGTATATCTGCAGAATTAAAAGAAATGTCATACAAGATATTCATGCATGCCAGTCCTCTCCTCAAAATTCTGAAAGAGGTTAAGTGCATTCACTGAACATGGTACCAATACTTCCATTGGGTCATTGAAGGCAGGACCTCAATGCATGCCTTCCTTGCTTAGCTTTATCCATATACAGGACTGCCTTATCATGTTAGTGGAATTAATGTGGTATTGGGCTTTTTAAGGTCTTCGTTCTACTGTTCCTGCTGATTCATTGACCTTAAGTTAGTCTAGAACTCTTTATCTATAAGAACTTGGTTTTTTTATGTCCTGAGGCATGTACAACAACATTAAAACTGAGAAACATTCCCTTTGCTTTTCATCTGAGTGGATGGAGCCCATAGAATCAGAAAAGCAGAGATGTCTTAAGACAAGTGCTAAACAATGCATAGAAAAACATTTTCATAAAGGAAAAGGATTGACCATAACCATTATCCAGTTTAGACATCCGTTTTAACTTATTGCCACTTCTATGAGTTGCTTTCTAAGGATCTATAGGATCTTTAGACCTCTGACTCTGCATAGAAATTCACCAGATGGCAGTTCATTTTTATATGGGCATCTGTCCCCTAAGAGTTGGAACCAGACCAAAAATAATTTAATTCCAGATTCCAAATAGCTACTGGTTATTGTAATTACAACTTTTGGTGACTACCATTTTGGGCAATGTTCCAAGATAAGGTGAGTGGCTTCATTCTGCATTATTACTTGCCCTGGAAATCCCTATAATTAAAACACTTTAATTTTGATGGCAATCTGAGAACTTAATGTAACTGAAAGATATCTATAGATAGCTTTTAAAAATAAATGTATTTTATGAGCTATAGTTTTTTTTTCCCAAACTTTTTAAAATTATCACGAAACAAATCACATCATTACTACTCCTGTTTATTTGGCCAATCTTTATCCACTCAGTGATTTCTTTTTTATTTTTCTTCTGGTGTTAGAGCTAGCATACAGTGGCTTTATCTCCTCTTTGTACTCGCAGTAACATATTATTTCACCATGAATCACTCTAATGGATTGAAACATAAGCATGTGAATTGAAAAATAGATACATTAGTCAAATCAATAAATAAATATGAAAATATATTTCCACTATGAAAAACCATCTTGGCTACTATGTCCTCCAACTTGGACAGAGAAAGCTGAAATATATAGCTGTAAAATATGGCTTGCCATGTCAACTAGCCACTGCCTGAAGCCTAAAAGGAATTTTGAGCACCGGGTAAGTAGTATTTCATCAACAAAATCATAAAATAAAGACATTAAAATGAAGGAATGATTGAGTGCTGCAGGACGTTTGTAAAATCACCCTTCAGTTGGGGGCTAGAGTAGTTTAGTATTAGAGATTGCATACTTTTCATATAAATTTGCTTACAAATAGCTTGCCTAACAAGCAATATCGCCAGACTGCCATCTTTGCAAATATTTTTTTCCACTGTGGTTGCTACACAAACCCTATTTGTATATTCTGTGTTGCTATTACCGCAGATATAAACAATATATTTCAAATATTGGATATGAATGCAGTATATACCTTTGTATGCATCTCTGCTCTGTTAATTATTAAGAAGTCCATATTCTTTTCTTTGTTTTTTTATTTTTTTTAAAAATTATTTAAGAGACTATGACCCTTTTCAATAACATTCAAAGAGACAGCTTTTCAAGATTATTATATAAACATCTCTATATAGATTAAGGTAAAGGTTTCCCCTTTTCAATAGTTTCTGACTCTAGGTGGGCAGTTGTCATCACTATACCTTAGCCAGGGGAGCCAGAGTAGTCTGAAGAAATTTCCATGGTCATGTGGCCAGCATGACAATATGTCAAGCCACACTGAAGTGGAACCTATTTTTTTTATTCACATTTGCATGCTTTTGAACTACTAGTTGGGCAGGAGCTGGGGCAGAAATGGGAGCATACCCTGTTGCGTGGTCCTTGGTTCTCAAACTCGGACACCACAGAAATACTTCTAACAGGATTACAAATATGGTTTCTCAATATAGATTAAAATTCCAGTTTATGGAAAACCATTGTTATAATTCAAACTGAATTCTGTAATTCAAATTGTTTCTGTGTAAATGAAACTCAAAGGTCCTTCAGATGAAATCGACACCCCAATTTTCCAGAGAAATTTGAATTCCAGCTCAATTCTCTATTTAAAGTGTAATTAGTGTTTTCTACTATTTATTCGTTTTTTTAGTTTTATACTCCTCTTTTCTATTTGTGCTCTGTAATGCCCAAGAACAATTAAAGTATAAGATACAATCTTTAAAATGAAAGATTATAGCCAATATTCTATAGTCACGGTACATGGATAAGTATAATGAAACATGGGATTCATTTTTACAAAATATACAGTAGATTTAAAAAAAAACCTAATAGTTATGTAAGTGCAACATACACACACTCTTGTATTTGCACTGGATAATTATACATATCACTCCAACTGTTTATGTTATACCAATATATTATACTTAAAAAAAGTTTTTCATGTATTTTTAAGCACTTGTTATGCATTTTTTCTGACAACACATGCATCTTTGTGTTTTGTTCCTTTCCATTTTATTTTCCTATTACTTTTAAAATTGTCAGGACTTAATAAATAAATAAAAACTATTACAATCAATATTAATTAATATCAATATATTAATATTAAATTGGCGGAATACATATTGTCTGTTCTTTCAGAGACAGTGAGAGAGGACACCAAGAATTCCATAGCTTTTACAATGCAGGAAAAGACTCCTTTCCATATATTCACTTCTGAAGAAATTATATAATACTTCTGAAATTGGAAGGTCCTACAGAGCTGAACATAAACCAAGCTTAAAATGGGGGAGAGTGATGATCCTTTACTGCTAAACGTTATCGAAGGGAAGGGAAGACGTTGAGCATGGGGCTAATTGTTATACTCATCTTCACATTAGGAGACTTACCCCCAAATTTAGACAAGCTTTGCTGCTGAACATTTTCAGTTCATGTTCAGTCCAATGATTATATAAGCAACATTTTCAGCACCTTGGACCAATGCAGTCTTCATCTGTGAAAGGTGCACCAGTTAAGATTTTATCTACATAGATACATATATTTTTCATAAGCTGTTGATGTAGGGGGTGTCAGGAAAAATGCAGAAAAAAAGTCAGTTGTTAATTCGTAGGATGTACGTCCTGTCTTTCCTTAAAGAAATGGAGGGCATGTAGACTCTCTTCCTCTCTTTTCCTCCACAAGAAGCCTATGGGTATGGAAGTCTGGATTTAGAGAGCATGGCTGGCTTAAAGTCACCCAATGAGCTTCCATGCTGATAGACTTGAACCTCAACTTTTCTATTCATACTCCAACACTTTAACCACTGTACCAAACTAGCTCTCAGCAAAATTAATTTATAACTCAAATAGGAAAGTGCCTCTTAGCAAATATAAAAAGGACCCAGTTCAGACCCAGGTCCTATAAGAAGTAAGCCAACTGAAATAAAAGCAGGAGGTAAGAGAATAGAAAATGAAATGTATTTTACACTTTGTTTCCACCACTCTTGTTTCAACCATGTCCTTATGCTAATGAATATACAGGTAGTTCTCGACTTATGACAATTCATTTAGTGACTGTTACAACAGCACTGAAAAAAAGAGTTATGACCATTTTTCACAGTTACGACCATTGCAGCATCCCCATGGTCACATAGTTTTGATGCTTGCAATGGCCCGGGGTCATATGATCCCCTTTTGTGACCTTCTGACAAGCAAAGTCAATGGGGAAGCCAGATTCACTTGAAAACTGTGTTGCTAACTTAACCCTTGTAATGATTCACTAAACAACTGTGGCAAGAACAATTGTAAAATGGGCCAAAACTCACTTAACCAATGTCTCACTTGGCAACATACATTTGAGGATCAATTGTGATCTTAAGTCAAGGACTACCTGTGTTGCCCTTTGCCTTTCTAAACTCTTTCTCTTTTTGACAATCTCCTCAATTCCATCCAACTGTAACTTCCTTGGTTTTCCACTTCCTCTCAGCCTATTCATTCTTCTTCCATGCATTTGTCTAAATTTCACACTCTCTACATGACTAGACCATTCAGTTGACTTCTTTCACTCCTTTGTAATGTAATTCTTTTGGTTTTGTAGTGAACCCGGCTCATTCATCACTTACTCACTTTTGACTCTACCACTTCTATTTGACAGCACATACTTTTTAAGTAACCCATTTCCTCTTAGTGCAAATTACTTTAGTTTCATCTCACATATAACTCTTGCTTTCATGTAAGACAGTTAGCTAAAACATGAATTTACAATTGAATGAATGAATGAAAATCAGTTACTCTGTTTAGATTGGTTAGGTCTGCTCCCTTGTTCTGAATATGAAAATATAAACACAACAATTTAAATTTATTTCTACAAACATTTATTTTTTTTGTTATACATTGCATACAACCAACTTCCTTTCAGGATTTTCATTTCCTAATATTTCTCTACCCGGTTTTCAATTTTTTTTGTTAAAGTAGACAATTTTATCCACTTCTCTTAATTTTTTATCACTTACCAGTAAGTATTAACTCCATTTTCCATGTGATCTTTAAAATATCAGCTTTGGAACCATTTTATTTGTAACACAGCTTCAATTTAACATTTTTTTAACATTGCTAAAAATTCAGTGCCTCAGTCATATGCATGCTTCCAGTTTACACACTGATTTCACTGCAAAGATTCCTTTTACAAGTATCCATAAATTAATTACACAACCAAGAAAACAACTCACAATTTTATTGTTAGATTTCACAACAGGTAAAATGTTACAATACAACATCTGTATTCTTACTCCAAAAGAAAGATGTCCAACCACTATGGCCACGAAAATTATATAAATGTATGGTAATCAACACAAGTTGATCTCAATTTGAGTCACTCTCTATCATACATCTGTAATTTCCAGGCAAATCAGCGGTTGTCAATTTTCACAATTTTTTTTTCTTAATGCCTATAAATGTAAAGCCGTGGGAATTATTTCAGCGATTAAAAAGTGTAGGTAAAAGTGATTATATCAGGCTTCTTTACAGCATTAAATTGTTTATGTTACTGATGTCGGGGTCATGCTTTCCCTGAGACATGGTGATAATTTATTATACGATGTGTCCTGGCATTAAAAAAGAGAGAGAGAGAGAGAGAGAGAGAGCCAGAGGCTTTGCTGGGCTGCTTGGGTCTGCTTCCTCATTCTGAGTGTGAAAACTTTATTGCTCATTATCTACTGGGCTGTGATGAAGTGACAGATGATTTATTGGGAGCCAAACCCTGTGTTTCACTGGTGAACATTTTTATCCTTTTGTGTTGCTGCCTGCCCAGTCCCTTGTAACTGCTGAGGCAACAAATGAATGCAACTGCCTGCTGAAGAACCCTCGGACTATCATTCATATATGTCCACATTTCAGATCCCAGACTATTCCTGTTTGATTAAATTCCCTTTCATTGCTTAAAAAAAAAATCAATTTGTTTAATTGAGCTGTTGGGCAGTAAAGTCTGAATTCTATGCATTTTAACCATTCATATTAAATTTTCTTCTGTGTAGTCCTTGTTATTAATAGGCTTTAAAGAGAGGTCAGTTTAATTTAAATGTGACAACCTTACAAGCTTATAAAATGAACTATATGTTTCCCTCCTCAACTTGAAATTAAATTGAATAAATGGGAGATGATGTAACAGTGGAGATTTCCTCCCAAGGCTTTGAAATCTTTTTATTATATATGCTTATAGTATAAAATAAATGTGAGATAGAGTTTACTTGCTGCCTCCTCTGTTTTAATGGTAAAAAATGATGATAGTGAATCTAATGTTCTTCTATGACGCTATACAAACAATAAACGTCGTGTCTTTTGGGCATTTAGCAACACATCTAGCATTATAACATGTGGTTTTCAATAACGAGATGCATGTAATGGCATTTTCGGAGGGAGGGATATTTTAATAGGGGTTATGTGTTATTGACATTTAAGTAGCAGAACATCTTCTCCTTCAGGATTAATAAATACCATACAAACCAGGCTCGGGTTTTTAAGGTTTACTAAACTTTAATCTGTAAAATTTAATAGCAATCTCCACATCATTATGTGTATGTAGAATTCTGGTTGGCTTTACAAACACTTTAAGCCATGAATTATGTTACAAGAATGGGTTTGCTGTGTATCATTATGTCCAGGTAAATGCCAGGATGATGACATAATTGGTAGTTGGGTGTAAAATACTACTCCAGTAAAATGTTACTAAGGTAAATGTAGTCGGATTGTAATTCATTATACATAAACATGATGACTTGTGTTATTTATCATTTTGTGAAATGGAGAATAAACTGTGCTTTCTGAGCTTTCTTCATTGCTTCAAGCCAAATGGTAACAATGTTTTAGTTATAAGGTTCTCTAATTTACATATTTTTAAAAAAGACCTGCCATATCTGTACTGTTCTTGTTTCATATATAATTGTAAAACTCTAAACTAGTATGAACTAAATTGCCTGAACTACACAATTGGCACATGTATAGAAGTGGGAGGGGTGAGGGAAGAGGGGGAGGAATACTCTCATTAAGAATAATGTCCTGTCATTTACCGACACTGACAAATTTATGACTTTGGATTAAAGGTCAAAGGCCATTAAAATATAACTCCATTTCATAATATCTGCATCCTTAAAACAATTTCCTTTCCTTTCCTCTTTCTCTTCCTTTCCTTTTTTCCAACCCAGGATTCCTGTTAATGTTAGCTTCTGCAAGAGACATGCAGTAATAGTTTGGAAGTAACAAAAGCCTATTTTGTACCTGTTCAGCTTGCAAGTGTGCTTCCCTCAGGCTTCTGTTTAACTTTTAACCCTCTTGTTCACGTAGCATATATGCATAAAAACTGCAGTGTGCTATATAAGAATGCAAGCCTGAGTGTTTTGGCCTTTTTGTTATGGCTTTAAAATTAACAGAGGAAACATTTGGGATGTTGGTGTGGGGAAATCACATGAAATTAACTTACCTACATTTGTTTTGTATCACCATGATGCTGAAAGTTGTGAAAAGCATCTTCCCGAAATAATGCAGAAAAAGGAATCCTTATTTTAAAATATTTTTTTTCAGTCACTCACTGAATGTATCAGCTGCTCCTCTGTCAGATTTAGGATGAACTATGTGAAATATTTCTCTCCCGTTCCAACCGTAAGAGTCTTAAGAAATGCAGCTGATGATGAATTATTTGTATGGTCATACGAAAATTCCCCTGTCCTGCACTTATATCCAGCAAATTACACCCCAAATGTGGCAAAGGAAACAGCTGATGTGACAGCTGCACAGCACATGGAGATCCATTGGTCCATTGGTTAATCAGCAGTTTTTATTGGTCCTAGAGAATACATAGCAGAACTGCCCTGAATTAGAAATGGGCTTCTGTTTTCTCTTAATAGGACATATCCTTTAGCTGTAGATGAGAGATTCCTACTGTTTAATGAGTGAAAAGTCTCTTTTCTCTTCTCAAAGGATTATGGAAAATAACCTCTCAACATACGGATGTTTCAGCCTTGAGGCCTACTGTAGTTGGTAGGCAAAAATAGGGAGCAAGAAAAATAAATAGTTTTAACCCTACTGCCTTTGTAACTTAATACCTGAAATTAAACCTTTAAAATGGTGGGTTCAATTCATAAAGGAACTAGTATGATATATACCAAGACAAATGATTGGAACGAGTTCTATAATAATTTTTTAGCAATATACATAAGTGCCTTTGTTTCCCCTTTAGTTGCTTGTTGTTTGTGCAACACTAGTTGTCACTTGTGCAACACTAGTTCCAAAGCTGAGTGCATGTACAAGTAACACACATGGAGCTAAATCAAACTGCCCAAGTGTACCAACATCCATATATACATACACTCAACTTTGGAACTAGGAATGCATAAGTGACAACGAGTGTTGCACAAACAATAAGCAACTAAAGGGAGAAACAAAGGCAGTTATGCTATTGCTAAAAAAATTATTCTAGAACTCATTCCAATCATTTATCTCAGCACACATTGTTTACAGAATTCAGCTTTCTCAGACCAAAATCACTGTTTGTTCTAGTTCAGCTTGGTTCTATTCCTTTCCACTCTTTATTTTTCTTCTGTCTCTATACCACTTAAACAGATTACATTTTGTCTCATGTGTTTTAATGTATATGTGAAACTTCTTAATATAAATGGTGTTTTGGAGTGAAATGTCAACAACAGACTTGGTAAATTATAATTTAGCTATGTTGGTCTATCTTTAATTGCAAGTGTCAGCCTTCCCTGGTGGGCAAGACAGGAAACACAACCAGATAAGTTAATTCTGTTATATTGTAAGGCTGCATTAACAAAATCTTGTAAGTCTGAAAGTACAAATCTCACACCATCCCCTTTACAGTCTGAGAAGCTAGGAAGGGTCTCTTTTTCCACCCATTATTCAGCTGCAAATTATGCCCCCTCTTACGTGACCCATTTCTTCCCTCCATCTTTCATAGTCTTTCTCATATATCATTGCAGGAAGCAAGGTGCTATGCTAACCTATTTAGATCAGTTGTTTCACTTTAATAGAAGTGACTTCCTCACATGTACTCTATGTAAGTTATTTTTAAAAAGCGATGTGCCCTGCAGCTTTGCTTCACCAATTAGAAGCAGGCTATTGTGGTGCTTCACTCAAATCTCTATCAAGATGAAGTGTTATCAAGATGAAAATAACGTTTCAGCTTTATTTTCCTATATGGAAATGAAAGCTTGAATAAGAAGCAGCAATCTGAGCTCAGTTTTAACAAAAAAGCAAAAACATTTTGCTTGATTGAAGAGATAATGTGTTTTCTGGAAAAATCAGCTATTCAGTCTCAAGGTCCTTATAGATCCTACTCAATCAGCTAAAGCAAAAGTGATAGCTGAGGCAGGAAGAGGTTGTGATGTTTTAGCCATGATCTTTTTTGTATAAGGGCAATCTGATCATAATAATTTATGCTTTGGTAATCTTCAGAATACATTTTTGAAGCATATTATATGTAGGGCTATTTAGATTTCAGCTAGTAATAAGAATCTACCATTGGAAACCTATTTGCACTGGTTTTGAAACTACGATACTCATTAGCTTATCTGGTTTAAAGTATTGACTCTCACCTTTAAAGCCCTAATATTTGGATTCTAGATGCTAAAATGTTTTGGAGCCAACTCTAAACAATGAGAAAAGGCATTACAATGTGCTTTCTCTCTTTGAAAACATTATAAGAGTACTTATCCTTTTGTTTAGATGGGATGATTAGGTAAATGTGTAAGGACATACACTGAGAGAAAAGGAACAAGGGGAAAGAGAAAAAGAAAAGCGAGCATTGACTTCCAACTCTTCCTAGCACAGTACAAGATTATACTCCAACCTCAACTTTTTGCTTCTACACATTAATATATCACTAGCCATTTCTACAACATCAAATATTTATAATCAACAAAACCAAGATCAACGTTTCCTTTTTTAAAAAATGATTTATTCTTTCCTTGACCTCATCATGTCAAATGTATGAGCAGATTCTCCCCTCTGTCTTATTTCTTTTGGATCGTTAGTGAAATTTCATTCAAGCTGCCTGGACCCTGCTAACTACATAAGGGCCTAAATACCACAGTGGGCCTAGTCAATATATTTTACAATTGTTTTTGACTTGTGAATTCTTAACATTTTGAAATGATGGGTCCCACACTAAAAGCTATTTTTTTTCTATATTCCTTTTCTGTATTAGCGCAGCATTTCAAAAACATTTACATTTCTTATAATACATTGAATTAAATATAGTACAGTCCAATGTAAATGTAGTATTTGTCATTTAAGGGCCGGGCATAGTCCTAGCTGGGAAAAGATACACGCTCTGTTTGAAAATAAACGAAGTATTGTGATCCTATGAGGCACAGATTTTGCAGCCCTGAGCTTTTCATTCATCTTCTGCTGTCGGCAGGATCTGGAAATAAAAAGCAGAGGGGAAGAATTCAGCCTTCTCAGCTTTAGATGGTAAGGAATGATAGCTACCATTCTTCCTTGAATTAGGCAGCTGTTCTTTTCTTGCTTAGGTCTGGAATACTGATAGAGCTCTAAGCTTCTGTCTGAAACCCTTCCAAGTTTACTATCTCTTACTTGATGGTAGTTATCAGGCTATGGTGATTTTTCTAAGCCAAGTTGGACAAGGGAAGAGAAAACGCTGCTTGCTTAGAAAGGAAAGCTCTACCTTTCATTTTAGCATTTCTGGCTTTTCCACTTGTCTCCACCAATACCTGAGATCTCAGCAGTCAGATTCAGATGCAGGACTTTTTTCTTTCTGCATCAGACTGGATAGTAGGTACACAGAGGGTTGCACATAAGGCTTTTGTGGATCAGATTGAAAAGCTGATGCTCCATTTTTGGTAATGCTAATTACAGGTGTGCAGGGGAATATTTATTTTAAAAACAAAACTCCATATGGGGAGAGGAGTGCCATGAAAGTCTAAAGAGCCCCATATCCCCCCGGTGACCTAGCCATACCAGAAGGGTAATTTAGAGTGATCATTCTGAGGAATAAAAACATATGCTTCCCTTGCCTATACACAATATTGGTTGTAAACATTGTCCCACATCTTCAGGGCTGCAATTAATTTTATCAAATCAGATGCTGTGCATTTTTGGAGCTTCTGTTTAGGTGCTTTAGTGTGACATCACAAGTGCATGGGGTGCATGTGTCCTGGAACCACAGGGCAGGTTTGGAACCACATTGCAACCCATGTAAGCTCTTGTGTATGTGAAATAAAATGGCCTACTCATTTCAGCTTGATGAGTGTGGCTCAAGGCAGATTTTGCCCTGGATAAAATCAAAACATCAACCTGGATATTCACAGCATTGAAAACTGTAACATAATTTAAACAGATTTTATGTAAATCTGAATGGCTTTTAGCTCTCTTTGTACTCATAAAAGCCCTACAGGGTCAGAATTTTAGCTGAAATTGGCTTTCAGATATATTATAAAACTGTCAATTGAAGCAGTGTGGAAAAGAGTAATTTTTAATGTCTGTATAACTGAAAAAAAATACTTGAACTAATTTTGGTTTCACTCTTTTACAAAGAAATACCTTTGGGATGAGATCACGTACTGACAATTTTAGCACAGAGGATTTTTTAATTATGAGCAAATGAAAAAAGGGGAAGAACAATGGAAGCTGAAATTCAACTTTAATTATAGCACTTGACAACTCTTCTAAAACAAAGATCAGCATTAAAAGTGGACTTACAGAAAAGAGAGACATAATATTTCAAATATATGGAGGTTGTTTGAATGCACGTCTCTGCAATTCTTAATCCTTCCTTTCAAAGTAGGAGTTGCATGTTGAGAGTACCCACCACATGCCAAAATGTTGTCCTTTCTACTTCAATAGCTATGATTCCATGCTGATTAAAAAATGTATAATTTCTATCTTATTATAAAGCAAAATTTCCATCATTGTTTTGAATGATTGTTTGAGATTTGACATTATAAGCAAACAGATAACAATCTACAATTGTCTCAACTGATGAACTGTCAAGCTTAAAAGCATTTTTTTAGCATTTGACTACTCATACAATGTGACTTTTCCCTGAACTCATGGCAGTAACTTACCTTTTCAACTTTAGCCAGTATAATACAAAGAAACACTGTTGGCAGACATGTTCCAGGTTGCAGAGCAAGATTACATGATCAATACTCTTGAAAGGAAACTTCAAGACTTGAAATACAATTCCAGACATTGACATGACAGAAGGATGCCACTCAATATTCAATTGCGGCAAGAGCTGTATGCTGAGATGACATTAAAAACAGGCTGGAAGTCACTGAACAACTTCTGTGCCTCTGTATGGCTAATTTAATATTATTCTTGCTTCAGGGTCATTAGCTTGTGATTCCAAAGTGTTGTGCGAGCTCTTGATTTGATGCCTATTGTTTAAGCTGTTCTGCTTTAGTAATGCCTGCTGCATTATTGCCACTGATACACATTGGATGAAATATTACACTTTGGAGTGACATCCCTGAAATAATTTCAATAATTTTCATCTCCTGCACTTGAATAGCCTTTCACAACTTTCAGTTGTGTTGGATCCTGCATGACATGCTGTGAAAAACTCGTTAGCCACATTTCCACATTCCTATATGTGTTTTAGCTAACTTGAGAGAAGGATATAATAAGAAGAAACTACTGAAGAGAAGCAATTTTTTTTCCCCCATGGAAAGCCTTGCATTCAAACTGTCATTTTAATGGGGTAGGAGATATAGGTGATTTGAAAAGAATCCTATTGATTAAATTTAATTTAGATTACATGTAAATTGGATGACAGCTAACTCTTCATGTCTGTGTCCAATACATTTTGGAGGGGAGGGGGAAGCAGACAGTAACTTATGGTTTAGAAATCTTGACCCGTGATGTTCCATACACAAAGATGCATTGCATTCTTCTTTGGCTTGTTCTGCTTATTCATCAATGTACGCAGGAGCCTGTTTTCCATAACTAGCCCCTGGATGTGCAATGCTCAAGAAATTGAGAGTTGCCTTGTAGTCTCCTGACTTTTGAGAAGGACCCAAGAGGTCTTCTAGAGATGCTAAATATCACCATAAGGCTAGGGCTAATTTTTGTTTAGCTTGTTTTCTCTCCTATATATATGTCTTGGTGTGTTCAGGTCTTTTCCCATGTAAGATTAAGAGTATCTTGGCGTCATTTTGGCGAGGTCCCACTCGCCATCCTCAGGCTGGTGCTTTGCAAGCACTGGCACGAAGCCGAAAGCACCAGCCTGAGGATGGCGAGTGGGACCTCGCCGAAACGTTGCCAAGATACTCTTAATCTTACACGGGAAAAGACCTGAACACACCTAGACCTACCTACACACACACACACACACACACACACACACACACACATATATATATTTTTCTTAAGTTTTCGCGGGTACTTACATGTATGGTGTTCGGCTTGGTTCGGGTATTTTCCCACGTCATTGTAGTTCTTTTAAAGTTGTAGCAACGTTTCGGCAGAATCTCATCTGCCATCATCAGGCTTCTGTATTATGTTCGTCTGTGAGTCAGACTTTTACAGTTGTTTCAGTTTTAAATTTGGGGCTAGTCCACTGCTGTGCCAGAATGGTATATGGTATATAATATTAGATAGATAGATAGATAGATAGATAGATAGATAGATAGATAGATAGATAGATAGATAGATAGATAGATAGATAGATAGATAGATATAGGTAGGAAACAGAGCATTAGGCTTTTTAAAAAGGAAACTGTTTCCATTCTCATCCCCTCCACATGCTCTTTCCATCCTCAGTCATACTATGATAACAGGCAGTTCTCCAGCTGAATTTTGAAAGTACAATAGGGGGTTTTCATTGTATGTGAATCTTGATTTGGCGACAGTGTAGTGGAAGAATGAACAACTGTAAAGCTTTCAGTTCTGTTGGCAACATCATAGGGTTATTCTTGTTTATTTGTAACAATTATTTCCAAGATTTGGTATCCTAATGTGCTATTATTCTGGTTTTTTTTTTAAAGAGTTGGCTTAGGGAATATAAAGATCCACTCCAGAACTTTTTACTTTTTGACATATATCCATGGATTGCGAAAGTCCTAATCTGAATAGAGGGAAGAACAAGTAGGCTATGTTTTCAGTGCAGTTATATATATATTTGCAATTGTCACAGACTAAACAGAATGATAAACCGAACATAAAAAATGGACCATAAAAACAATGCCACTATTCCTGTGCATTAATGTTATCAAACTAAGATCAAATACATCAAAGAACAAAACCTCTAATCTCACCAGCTCCATAACTTAATAAAAAACTAAAATGAGATTTATTTATTTATTTGTTCATTTTGCTATTAACATAATAACAGGAAAAAAAAAACAAAGTCTAAGGACATATACATTAGTTAAAAAAATACATAATAAATGCTTAAAAATAAGGGAAAAATACAACAAAAATAAAAATAAAGCACACTATGTCACTGCAGCATATATATATGCATTAGATAATTCTATCTAGAATTGTAATTGTTTAGTGTCCTAACAAAATGTAAGTTTTGCTTGAATGAAAGTCCAAATCACTGACTTTCCCAGGTTTTTTTCTTTTACTAACACTTTTCATTGACACTGTTAAGTGAGTGGAAATGGGAAGAAATGGGTGATATTCTGAAGCAGAAACTTGAGAATGAAGTTTCTTTAATATAGTTCAAATAGTTCAGATATTTGGGGATATATTTCAAAAGGAACTGTTGGATCCCCAGTTCTAAATGCATTCTATTTGATAGTCCTTCCTTCCTTTTTACTTTTTAAAATTTTTTTTGCCTTGATTGTTTATACTATTTGGTGTAGCCTAGGTTACATTGACGTATAAATCCCATAAAATCAGCTTCTCTTTTCACATGAAATAGAACAAATAGACTTTTGGAATGAAGTAGTGTGTGAAAGATGGGATATTTTATTTAGCCCTGAATTACCAGGCTTTTATAAATTTAACTCAGATTCTCAGAGGTATTTTAACATAGTATTTTCGGTCTGTTTGGTAACAACAGCCATCTGAAATTGTAGTGGCACATAGCCAGAGGCAAGAGAGGTGTTAATGAGACTCTCTAGAAATAGAACGAGCTTGGGAATGACAGCTTTCCGTAGTACATTTGGCATCGGATCGAAGAGCCAGGTGGTGGCACAGAGCTGACCGATCACCTTAGATAATGATAAAAAAGCAGTGACAGGGTGAAAGATTCAAGGTCCATTGAAGAATCACACAGGGAGAGGGAGGAAGGAAAGGATGATCATTGATACTTGAGATGCACTGTTGATTCCTCATCACTTCAGTTTTGCTGGTGAAATATGAGAAGTACTGATCAGGGGAAAGTGGCGCATTTTCAATATCAGATGTTGAAATGAGTGGACTTATTAACCTATCTACCATTTGGAGCGCGTATTAATGGGTTCTCTGACTAGAATCAATCAGATTGGAATTTCATTTGTGATCTTCAGTGGAGATGTACACTTAACCTTTACATTTCAGGGCCAGGAGATGGAAATTGACCTAGAAAAGTATCCCAAAGGTGCCAGGTCCAATGAGAAAGCTGTTTTAGCCATTGTTAACTCATTGTTATCCTGCACAGGGTAAACACGGAAGATCCCAATTTGGCTGTACCACAGCCAAGGAAGACTACAGGGACAGATCATTGCTATCCAGGGAGCAATTCGGCCACTTTAGAAATAAATTGACTATACCTGATCTGATTTGCTACATAGCAAATTTTTAGAGCAGACACATGATGGATACTCAGCTGAAAAACTAAAAGGTGATAGGGACAGATCCTGCAGCTTTCTTTTCAATATATATTTCACCGTGTTTATTGCAGTTGGAGATCTTACAAAGGTGCTTTGGGAAGCTTGGTTTCATGTACATATTCAAAGATACTGAACAAAAGATCACTTTAATTCTTATTTATCTATGATTAACCCACCTTGTTCCCTTTTACTTTATATTATGCCTCACAACTTGCAAAGAAGCCCTTTTCTACTCAGCTTTTCTACTCAGAACATGTCCCATAGGGACAAGTTCACAGCATGCATCCTTATGGCCTTTCTTCCTCAACCTCAAATCTACTGTTTCCTGCTGGTGTCTCATCACTTTTTCTGCTTTGCGTCTCTTTGGCTGGTAAGTTCCTGTTAACATTTCCACTCCTCTCCTATTCAATTACTCATATTCCAATTTGGTTTGTAATGGATGGGGAAGGAAACACTCCAGTCATGTGACACAATTAGGTCTAGCCATTGGGAAATGGTTTTGGACTACGTAAGAAAAAGAAGTCTATGTGGGTTAGGAAAAGTATAAGGTTCCAATTAGAGTGATCAGAATCTACTAAATAAGTCAGCACTGTGCAAGGTTTGGATGAAATCACTGAATTTTTTTCTGATTTAATTTTCAGTGAGGTATTAGGTAATATTTAATAATAGTTGCTGGCAGCTTAATTTTAAAAAAATATGTGATACCATTGTAGACACTTGTTATTTATAGATATAATTTGGAAGGTAGCGTTTCTTCTGTTCACAAATGTGATCACCCCATCACAACAGATTAGCAAAACTGGACCTGGCAAGGATAGGTTTAGTTCTCTGTATGTTAGAGATTTCTCAAATATATCTACATAAAAGTGGTTTTAGGAGACAGAAATAGAAATATATTCCCCAATGACTACCTGAACAAAACCTGCCTTATACACAAAAGCCTTTGTAAGCACAAGACATTCCACTTACCAAAGGAAGAGAACAACCAAAGGTCAAAACAGGGACTGTGTTAGTCAGATATTTCTATATCATAGATCACTTAAACAGGTCGCATAAATAACAAGTGTCTACAATGGTATCACATATTTTTTTTTTAAATTAAGCTGCCAGCAACTATTATTAAATATTACCTAATACCTCACTGAAAATTAAATCAGAAAAAAATTCAGTGATTTCATCCAACTGCAAACCTTGCACAGTGCTGACTTATTTAGTAGATTCTGATCACTCTAATTGGAACCTTATACTTTTCCTAACCCACATAGACTTCTGGTCTGTTATTCACTTGGGCACTACCAATGTAAGGAGAAATAGAAAAGATGGACATTTCACTTGATTCTATAAATGCCCTTGTGGTTCCATCTAGAGATTTGACTAGCACTGACTTTTCTGTTAAGAACAGTGTAGCAATCAGCTAAGATGGCAGCATGGATATAGCTAAGTTACAATGCTACAGTTTTTCAAAACAATATATTGCTGTAGCTTTGATAAACTGTGTTGGTCCTGATGTGCTGCCCTGAAGACTTTTCATAGTAAGGCCCCAAGTTGTAGGAAAGCAATAATGCTTTTCAAGCACTACTAGGCCCAAAGGTAATGCTTTGAGAAAAAAGTCCTATAAGCATGTTGGTTGGGGGGGAAGGAAGAGGGAGTGTGACAACAGTGTGGCTAATAGCTGAATTTGAAGCTGGAGAGTCATTTCAACTGACCGATCCATTTGGGTTGCCCAGTATTTGTCTCTTGAGTAATTACTAGGAGTCTTATCTGAGACACATCACTGAACTGCCTTAGAAAAAGTGGCTTAACTTTGCCTTTCTTTCTTGACTATTCAGCCAGTTTTCTGATTGTAGAATTGGAGATGGGATATTATTATTATTTTCTGATAATTATTAATTCCTACTGGATTAAATGAAAACATTATCCTTTCATGCATCATTCTACAGGTAGTTCAAGTATGGTATATTTTAGGTCTAAGTAAACATTTCCGATGGTTCCAAATTGTATCATTTTTGATTCTTCTCATCTATTTTCATGTTTCTGAATATAATGCCAAATTTCATTCCTTCACCAAGGGTGTGATCCTTTTGCCTTACTTCCCTTTCCTTTCATCAAGATAGTTCCTACTCTGCTCAAAGATTATTTCTTTGATTTAGATTATCTTCAAAGTGTGTCTCTTCTTTCTACTCATGATCACTTTTCACTTCCCTTAATAAAGCAATTGATCTTGAACATTGTATTGCAACTAGAATAACTTATAAATATTCAGTGATATTATAATAATTTGGCCAATGGTTGGAACAAAGAAATCACAGATGGAAAGACAGGGGAACAACAGGTTTTAGTCAGCATTGTGTGTGTGTGTGTGTGTGTGTGTGTGTGTGTGTTTGTAGCTGCTGAGTGGCTCAGTGATTATGACACTGAGCTTGTCAGCTGGAAAGCCAGCTGCCCAGGTTCAAGACCTGAACTCCACACAATGGGGTGAGCTTCTGTTACTTGCCCTAACTGATAAAGCATGCAAATGCAAATAGATAAATAGGTATCATCTTAGTGGGATCATGGGGATGTGGTGGCTCAGTGGCTAAGAGCTGAGTTTGTCGATCAGAAAGGTCAGCAATTTGGCGGTTTGAATCCCTAGTGCCGCGTAACGGAGTGATCTCCCATTACTTGTCCCAGCTTCTGCCAACCTAGCAGTTTGAAAGCATGTAAAAGTGCAAGTAGAAAAATAGGGACCACTTTGGTGGGAAGGTAACAGCGTTCCATGCACCTTCGGCATTTAATCATGTTGGCCACATGATCACGGAGACGTCTTCGGACAGTGCTGGCTCTTCAGCTTTGTAACAGAAATGATCACCACCCCATAGAGCAGAAATGACTAGCACATATGTGCGAGAGGAACCTTTACTTTAGTGGGAAGGTATAATGCTCCATGACATCATGCTGACCATATGTCCATGGAAATGTCTTCATACAGTACTGGTTCAATGTCCTTGAAAGATGAGCACCACCCCCTAGAGTCAGCAACAACTAGCGAAATAAAATCAGCAGGGACTCCTTTACTTTTACTTTTATCTTACATATAAACACACACACACACTCGTACACATACAAATACATATACATATACACAAAATATTGAGTGGACAGAAAGAATACTTTTTTCCTATGTCTTTCCTTTCTCATTTTTCCTCCAATTTTCCTTCCTCAAGATTTCCAGACTTTTGAATCAGCAGGGGATACCTGTAACACAATATATTTGTAGCCCAATACATTCTTATCTCTAGAAACATGTTGAGGTGTTTCCACATATAATCTCACTACTAAATATACCCTACTGAGTAAACTACAGGAAAGAGCAGCTCCAGGAAAATCAGGTGTATTTCTCCCACTGCGCTCCAAGTCTAGCTGGAGATCAGTTTCCTATGTATTCCTTTGGTGGTTGTAGAGATTTAAAAATAAAAAACAAACAAACAAATAAAATTGGAGAGCTTGCCAGCTAGGCCTGGATAAGTGTGCCAGCATCTCAATCTAGGCTGCCATCATGCAATAGCAGCCTTGACATTTTTTAGCTGGAGAAAAACACTTGCTAATCTGATAGGAAGATTGAAGGAAAGTTTTAGAAGCTTGCCGGCCTTTTCCTACATAATTATAGGAGTTATATCGTTTAGCATGCCTAACTAGGGTTTAACTGCTTCTTGCCACAAGGCAACTCATTTGATTCACAGCTGGTGAAACCAACACTCTGGAAGAGGAAAGAGCATACCATAGTATTTTTAAAACCTGGCAACTTTTAAGATGTATGGACTTCAGCTTCCATAATTCTCTAGCCATCAAGATAGTCTTCAAAGTCCAGACATCTTCAAGTTGCCAAGTTTGAAAAGCATGGCATAAAGAGTGGGTTGTGATTTACAGATTAAATAGGTTGCAGGGTAGGGCGGTTTATTTCAGGAAACTTGGGATATAAGTTGCTTTATATTTGTAGAAAGCCAACTCTAACCTCAGTGACTCTTTAACAGTCTCTTATCTACAATTCACACATACACACACAAATCAAAAGGAATCTAGTAGTAAATGTCTATGGAGATTCTCAGTCATCCAGGTCATGGTTGTCTTAAAACTGCATCCCCCCAAAGGCAATTGGCATATGTCTTTTCGCTTGAGGAGGAAGAAGATACATATTGGCAAAAAAATAATAATCAGAAAATAAAATACAGGCTGAATAGTCAAGACCTTGTTGAAGATCTGTCAACGATCTTGGAATACTCATCTCTAATGGCCTAAGTTCTAGAGCCCACTGTAACTACATAGCCAAAAAGGCATTAAGAGTTGTTAACCTAATCTTACGTAGCTTTTTCTCTGGGAATATTATACTACTAACTAGAGCATACAAAACATTTGCTAGACCTATACTCGAATACAGCTCATCGGTCTGGAACCCACATGATGTATCTGATATTAACACAGTTGAGAAAGTCCAGAAATATTTCACAAGAAGAGTTCTCCACTCCTCTACTCATTCTAGAATCCTTATGCCACCAGACTTGAAATTCTAGACCTAGAAAACCTTGAATTATGCCGTCTTCGGTCTGATCTAAGTATGGTATATAAAATCATACATTGCAATGACTTACCTGTCAATGAATACTTCAGCTTCAACAATAACAACACAATAGATACAAACTCAAGATTAATCGCAACAAACTAGATTGAAGGAAATACGACTTCAGCAACAGAGTGGTCAATGTCTGGAATACTCTACCTGACTCTGGGGTTTCTTCCCCAAACCCCAAAAACTTTAACCTTAGACTGTCTACTATTGACCTCACCCCTTTCCTAAGAGGTCTGTAGGGGGTGTGGATAAGCACACCAACATGCCTACCGTCCCTGTCCTATTGTTTCTTTTATTTTTTATTTTTCTTATATGTATCCATGGATTCATAACTATGTTTTTACTTATACCTATTATCTTGTAAGCAATTGACAAAAATAAATAAATAAAATAAATAAAATAAAAGATGTTTTGCTTCTCATCCAAGAAGCTTCATCAACTCTGGCTAGTTGGTGGTGATGATGGAGGACATGGAAGGATCCCCCTCAACCATCCAGTCAGAACTGATGAAGCTTCTTGGATGAAAAGTGAGTCTTTCTTCATTCCCAAAGGGAAAGAAAACCACAGTCTACCTTTGCGAGTCTAGTAGTACGTCTCCCATCTAACCAAATATATTGAAATGCATAAGCTTTTCTGAGTTGTAGCTTACTTCATGGGGAAAAGGTGCTACTAAATTCTTGATATATTTTTTTTGCCACATAGAATAATTTGGCTCTTCTCCTTACAATGTCTCCTGATCGCAAAAGAGTGCTTGGGTGCAAGTACAAAGTTAAGGATATGCTCTGTGTCTCTTCTTTGTTTATCACTGTGCCTGCTCTTTAAATAAGAGTAAAGAGTAAACTCTGAATTTACTTCTGCCCCTTTTTTCTAGGCATACACAGTGGATACATGTTCTTGGATTTCTGGTAGGATATAACTAACTATGTGTTAGACTTGCTTATTTTAGAATTTAGGTCTTATAAAACAAGAATAAAAACAAAAACACATCCTTTCTATTCTAGTTATAACCTGATTCTTAATTCTTCTTTGGGAATCTCTCTCTCTCTCTCTCTCTCTCTCTCTCTCTCTCTCTGTGTGTGTGTGTGTGTGTGTGTATGGTTTCTTAAGTTTTTGCGGGTACTTACATGTATGGCCTTCAGCTTTGTTCGGGTATTTTCCCACGTCATTGTAGTTGTGCTTTTAAAGTTGTAGCAACGTTTCGGCAGAATCGGCAGATGATGGCAGATGAGATTCTGCCGAAACGTTGCTACAACTTTAAAAGCACAACTATAATGACGTGGGAAAATACCCGAACAAAGCTGAATGATATATATATATCATTGGCTGTGTTCTGATTGGTTGGGGGGTTGGCCGTGTTCTGATTGGCTGGAGGTGTGTTCTGTTCAGGTGGGGGCTTGGTTGTGCTCAGGTTAGTCTTAGTTGCTGGGGGATTTGAGCTGGTGAGCTGTGATCTTGCTGTTTGGCTTTGAGTTCGTGGTCGTGCCGCATCTTCATGGTGGGGGTCAGTTCGCTTCATGTACGCGGGAGAAAACCCGAATAACCAAAGATCCACATACAAATACCCGCGAGAACCTCAGAAAACATATATATATATATATATATATATATATATATATATATATATATATATATATATATATATATATATATATTCCCACTTCTGTCTCATATTCTGCCCATCTAGAGACTCTTAGGAATATTTCCCTACATAACCAAAATACTTCAACCTCCAACAGTAATAGAAAACCTTAGCTAAAATAAATGAGCAGTTCTACTTTCATACATTCATAGAAACATTACATTGGAAAAACTGAAATTAAGAGCAATATTATGAGTCAACCCTCATGTCAAAAACACATTGCAAATTTTGGAATTTTTGTCACTAAAAAAAATACCCCATTTTCCTTATTTGATCTATTTTATTCTATGTTACTTACAGGGAAATTCTGAATAAAGGATCTGTCCTTGCTTTATCCCATGGAAATATTCTGTGGGTTCAAAGTGAACTTGTCAGAGAAGGTACTTTAGTTAATGTTAATGCTCTATTATATGGAAGTTGCTGAGATTTTTAGTAGCCTCTAGACTATTTTAAATGAAATGTATGAGACAGTTTGAGATTAAAAAGAAAAGAAAAAGGCTGAGAGTTACAGGACCATGCATGAATTCTGTAGAAGATATTGAATGTGAAGTAATCTGTTCTGAAATACTTGTGCACTGACTTACTGAATTTTAGGTCATGAATGTAACACACACAAAAATGCAAATATGAAAATGTAAGGCATGAAAATGTAGGCCTATCACTACCTAGTTTGAGCATTTGGGCTGTATAAAGATGAAATGTATAATCTTATTGAAGTGCTATTAAAATGTACCATATTGCTTAGCTTTGGCTAGATCAGGTCTTTTTAAAAATGGCTGTTTAGAAAATAGCAATCCGTCTTATATACAATGATAAGTACTCTTTCTTTCAGGGTAAAAAAATCTCCGTAAGCAAGGAAAATGGTTGAAAATGAATACTTATAAATGATTTTAGACAAATAGGAACTCTGCAAGAAACACACAGATGTTTGTAACTGCATTTTAGCAAGCAATAATTAAGAAATAATGTTTTACATATTGAGGATCAATCTAGTAAAACAAACAAATGACCCTCCTCAGTGTTTTCCCGTAGTTGTTACTATTGTCTCTCCAGCTGTACCATTTCATTACTGTAACAATTAATTTTTTTTACCAACTATTTGGCAGGCATCAGGAATGGGGAAAAGCAGAAGGAAAATACTGAAGGTTTTGACGATGAACATCTTTGAAAAGAATTGTTGAACCTAGTGGGGGAAATGAGGACTTGGGGGTAATCCATGTGCTGAAATATTTTTGCTTCTTTTTCTAGAAAATGTGCAATTTGGTCAGGCAGAAAAAATTGAACAGAGCCTTCCAAGCAATAAATCACTGGATTGCTGGTGACATTCATACAATGCGGATATAGTGTTAACTGTATGAGTCAGACAGCCCTTACTGCACTCAGCCTGTTCCTGGTAGGTGACCTTGCCATGGTGTAGTAATCAATCATTCTGGCACAGGACACACTGTTTTTGTTTAATATTACACTATTGGTATATATAGTAAACAAAGTGCAAAGGAAATTTGGAAAGTGAGCACTCTATAAAGCACGCTGGAATATTTAGCTACCTTCAGACTTCTACCATATACTGCATATTGTGGCTGTATGGGAGCTGGCCTTCCATTTAGACAAAAGCATATGCTGCTGTTAATCCTAGTTAACTGGCTGTGCAATGCAATGAGAAATACGGTGGGAATGGGATGCTAGAAAGAGATTTACTACAAGAGCTGCTGCAGCGAGCATTTCTTATTTTGGCAGCACTGGGCAGTGGTTTCTCTAGTAAATGGTAATCATATCTACCCTTCCAACAAATTAAGTAAAGAAATCCTAATGACCGATGAACATGGTTTGCCTTTATGAGGAATTATAAAAAGGCTTTGCAACAAATCAGTTATTGTTGTTAGCAAAATGGGTGTTTTGGATTTTAGCCTTATGTTTATGTGCCACTGGCACATTAATTCACAGCAGTTGATATGAATGAATAAATCAGAATACAAAGAAAGCAAATTTTAAAATGAATGTTCCACAGGTAAATTCTTGGAGTCTTTGTTTCTTCAGAATTAAAACAGTACTTGAAAACAAAGTTCTACTTAATTTGTAAAATATTTTTCTTGTATTTAAGGAGAGACCCATACAGCATATGATGCAATATTAGATGTAATTTCTTTTTTCTCCTCCCTCCCTCCCTCCCTCCCTCCTTCCTTCCTTCCTTCCTTCCTTCCTTCCTTCCTTCCTTCCTTCCTTTCTTTTTCTTCTATTTGTACCAAATCAACAATGATTCAAAGTTGAATAACATACAATGTAAAAATAGTATAAAAACATTTAGAATCAATAGCATAATAATAGTGGAGTAATAAGAAAAGGCCATGTATATGAGATGCTATTGAAGAAACAGTTATGTTAAAATGAAATATAATTATAGATGTCTTTACCATATCCTATTCTTTTCTAAATACAATTTAAAGGATTGGATGAATATTTTATTTTATTACTAGTAAGTGAAAAATAGAAACCTATTTAACCTAGAAGAAAAAAAATCAGAGATAACCTCTTAAAATTTATTGAAAAAATTCACCTGCTCTGCAAATTAGTATACAGAAGGTAGGGCATTATTCTATATCAATAATTGATGGTCCCATATGATATTAATAGAGTGGAGAGCAGATGACTAATAGAATGAAAAACCAATAATAGGCAAAGCTAGCCAAGTCTGCTTTGTGTCTTAAACTTCTTTATCATACTTTTATTGTATTATCATATCTTTCTACTCTTCTCTATCTTCCAAAACAGTCTCTATTCCAGGATTAGAAAATATATGTACCTTCCCCACCACACATTGTAGTATATAAAAATGCTTTTAGAATTATCTTCTTAACTGAATGGATTGCTGAATACTGGTTGATTGTATTCTTCTGAAATATAGATTAGTGGCTTAACTACCGTGTTTCTCATATAATAAGGCTGGGTCTTATTTTTTTTTTAAGCCCCGAAAAAATGGCTAGGCCGTCTTTTTGGGGGTGGCTTAATTCCCCCCCCCTTGCATCTTCGGGCGGGCGGCAACGGCTTGGATGTTGACCTTGGCATTGGTGGGGCACTTCATATCGGGGTCAACGCAGGCAGCACCATATCCAGGTGTGCAACAAAAGTACTTCCTAACGGCAAGCCCCCTCACCATTCCCCCCCATTTCGCATGTTTTAATATAGGCCTTAATTTTGGGGGAGGGGCTTAATTTCATTTCATGCCTATAAAACATGCTGGGACTTCCTATTGGGGGAGGCCGTATTGTTGGAGAAACAGGGTACTTGATGCTGTGTAGAGCTCAAGAATAGGAATCAAATTTGTGCTTATCCTGATCTTATGTTTAGAATGTGGTAGGGTGAAAATGATCTAGAAGAATAGAGATCAAATGAACATTTTTCTTCATCAGGTAGAGAGAACAAAATGGGTACCTGCCTCAGAAGGTGAGGGAACCAGGACCTGGAAGAGAGGCAAATCCTTTAGCCCAGGGTAAATTAAAATTAAGTTTGTGAAACATACACTCGTAGAGGGTTATCCAGATTTACCTGTGCCACCTACTGGAATCAGACAAACATAGTTTGCCAGCACAGAGAGGAACAACCATTTAACACAGCTGCTATCGATTCATTCTTTCCTCCAGTTTTTAATGATGGTATTTTTGACTTGCAAGCCAGCTACTATTTTATTCCTAGGAATAATTTCAGGATATTTTTCAAAGTTGCCTCCTTAGTTTTGGAGATACAAAAACAGAGTAATTTCTACTACTAATCATGAGGAATACAGAAAAGCGAAAAGAAATGAATAACATAATCTCTCAAGAACACTTTTATTCCTATTATTATCTGATAAATCTAATTTGCTATAGAAAAGCTTTTAGAACAAGTGAAATGGCTTTCACCTATCCTTTTCAGTACTTCTCAAAACTCAAATATTAGCATCCGTATCCTTTGCAAATATAACTGTACTCAGCAAAGTTAAAATCATATTCCTTCCAACTGCAAGGGGGATAAATGTTTGTCCTAAGGGTATGGAAAGCAACAAGAGAAACCCTTCATTTACATAAGTCCTCCTTCCTTACTTGATGCAGCATCCTGGTTTTGGGATTGCAGCTTCCCATGTTGGCTAAGGCAGAGGTCCCCAACCTTGGCAACTTTAAGCTTGATGGATTTCAACTCCCAGAATTCTGGGAGTTGAAGTCCACCAGGCTTAAAGTTGCCAAAGTTGGAGACCCCTGGGCTAAGGAATATTGGGAATTACAGTCTCAACCCATTTGGTGAATGTCTCATCAGGGAAAACTGACTTAGAGCAGACCATAAGTAGCCAAATCAAGCATCAGCAAGCCAGATCAAGAGTCAATGGAAAGACCCTTGTTGCTCTTATAAATCCCTTATTATCAGTGAATTAGATATTCCCTGACATTCTATTCATTTCATGTACAGGAAGTACTTTGCCATGATAAGAGGATGATAAGACCTTCATGAAGTAGAGGAGAAATTTAGGACTGCCTGCCATTAACAACAGAACTTTCAGGAAGATTTTTTTTATTTTATTTTATTTTTATTTATTTTATTTATTTATTTTGATTTGTCAATCGCTTACAAGATAATAGGTATAAGTAATATACATAATTATGAATACATGAAACGGGTACATATAAGAAAAATAAAAGAAGAATAAGAGAAACAATAGGACAGGGACGGTAGGCACGTTGGTGCGCTTATGCACGCCCCCTACAGACCTCTTAGGAAAGGGGTGAGGTCAATAGTAGACAGTCTAAGGTTAAAGTTTTTGGGGTTTGGGGAAGAAACCACAGAGACAGGTAGAGTATTCCAGACATTTACCATTCTGTTGCTGAAGTCGTATTTCCTGCAATCAAGTTTGGTGCGGTTAAACTTGAATTTTTATCTATTGTGTGCTCTTGTGTTGTTATGGTTGAAGCTGAAGTATTCATTGACAGGTAAGTCATTGCAATGTATGATTTCATATACCATACTTAGATCAGACCGAAGACGGCATAATTCAAGGTTTTCTAGGTCTAGAATTTCAAGTCTGGTGGCATAAGGATTCTAGAATGAGTAGAGGAGTGGAGAACTCTTCTTGTGAAATATTTCTGGACTTTCTCAACTGTGTTAATATCAGATACATCATGTGGGTTCCAGACTGATGAGCTGTATTCAAGTATTGGTCTAGCAAATGTTTTGTATGCTCTAGTTAGTAGTGTGATATTACCAGAGATCCTCCAAAGGTGCTTTTTTCAAGAGGCAACTGGACTTTGAAGATGTTTCGCTTCTCATCCAAGAAGCTTCTTCAGCTCTGACTGAACAGTGGGGAATAGAAGAATTTATACTCCTTTCAGACAACTGATCATTTGCATTCTTTCAGAGAGTTGTTGAGGCCACTTGGAAGTTTGTGTCCTCAGGGTCACCCCTTGCAGATGGGTGTGAACCCCTCTTGGAACTGCTGAAAGGACTGGGTTGTAGACTTTCAGAAAGTTCCTACTCCCTCTCCCTCTTGATAAAATTATTGATTTTGATTATCAGATGACTAAAACAATAATGTCTGCAACCCAATTGTTGCATATTGTTCTTGCCAAATATAATAATAGGAATAATGAACTGCAGTATAATGGTTACACTAAGCATATTACTGGATATAGGAATAATAAATATTGTGATTTTATCACATGGCTGTGACTGAAAGCAGAATTTGGCTACATGGTAGGGACCAAATAAAATTTATTTCATAATAAAGGCATTTAATTTGAAATAAAATATGGAGCTATAACATTTTTGCTCATTAGAATTCAGTGTAAAATAATAGCATGAAATTCTTTCCTGAACCAAAGAAAGGAAAAGCGTAAGAGAAAGAGATCAATAGGATTTATATTATCTAACTTTAAATTTGTTATTTGTTGTTTATTTTTTATCTCTAATTTTATATATTGTAGTTTTTAATCTTAATATTTTTTGCAGAGATGCATTCAATTGGATAGTGTGATTTTTGATATTCTCAAACTGATTTCTCCAAAAAGTATTGAACAAAATACAGAAACCTATCAAATTAAATGGATAGATTATAGAAAAGATCTTACAAAATCATCCCTATAGTTATTGGTACATTAGATGGAATAGCATGTATATTGAACATTTTTTGGATATGATCTAAATATGTTGACTATTAGCTATGATTTACAACCACAATTCCTACTCCATTTTCATGTGTACCTGTTTTATCTACTGATATTATTTGAGCAATTTCTAACTGGAACCAGGATTTTCCAAACAACAACAACAACGATTAAAAGATCTGATTCTTTTTGTTGTTCTTTGTTCTGTTTACTGAATAATATTATTGCCTAAATTTTGTTGCTTAAGAGAAAATTCTTACATTACTTCAAATGAATGCTGTATGCTAAGTGTCCTTGCTATGAAGTTGGTGACATGTGTAGGAGAAACAAAAGGAATCTTAGTTATTATAATAAAGCCTTTTGGTTTTTTTTTTCATATTGCTGTCCGCTTCTTCTTGGCTAGCACATATAATTGCAACATTATATGTCATATATCTTTCAAGACATAAAGATAACATTTTGCAACAAATATGCTACTTTGGAAAATATTGCCTACCAAAGCATCATATATGCTTAAAATCGAGAGAGATTGTGTACAGTTAGACTACTCAGAAGTCAAAACCCAGCAAACATGTCAGAGAGTATATTGGCAGGTTAACCTAGATTCAGTGCACAAATAAGTGTAAATCGCCTTATAGGTTCCTTTGAGGAATCACATTACATACCTATTCCATTGCTTCAAATCACTGGGGAATGATAGTTTTCGCTCCAGTACCATTACAGTGCACCACTTCCTATAACAATAATGGGTGTCAGGTACTGTTTGGACTAGACGAGATTAAGTTATCATCCCACCTGCTGTGTGTTAATTTATTGCTTCAGACATTTTCATATCTGATCCATTTTCACCCACTCAGTTGCCGTTCCACAAAGTTCTCAGCTTCTGCCAGCCTCAGTATCCTTTGAGCTGAGAATACCTGGCACCATGAAATGGCTTTCTTTTCAGTCCGTGGCTCAGGTATGATCCTTAGAGAGAGCAACTGTGTGTTCCCTACAGAACAGGGGAATAGAATGCAGCACACACATAGCAAAGCAATATGCCTAGGTGTGACACAAAAACCAAAATATTAGCTTTTTAGTAAACAAGAAAGGAAATTGCAATTCTGTCTGAGATCCCAGTGCTAGACATCTTTAGGTAATAGTGTTATTTCTTGAAGGAAATACGGGGTCATAGTCACACTGTAGCAACATCAAAAAAACATTTTTGTTGTTGTTGCCTGGTTTTGTTTAGTGATTATGTAGAACCTGCTGAAAAGGTGTTTATTTCTGTTTGTAAATTGAATGCACTGGGTGTTTCTTTCAGCGTTGCCCCAGGCTCTGTTGGATATGTTGATGAAGAAGCAGAGTCAGGCACTGGAGGAAGCTGGCTAGAAAAGAACTCAGATAGAAAACAAAGCTGTATTTTTGTCATTTCCTACCTCTCCAAAGTCCCACTACGTGAGGTGAAAAAGTGAATTGAATATACAACGTTAAATGGGACAGGTGAGGTAAAAAGAAATGTGGGAAAATAAAGGAATAGTGTACATTAGTCATTTTCCACAGCTGCTGCTCAGGATATCATTATTTTGTGAACCTCCTGGGTGGCTGCACAGCATGGAATAAATTCTGAATTTCTAAGTGTATTGTTACAGCTTTCTTGTCTGCGTGTAGTGTAGGCCTTTGCTAAATAATGTTGTTCTTCCTGCATCATTTTGAAGGATGAAATTAACCCCTGTGTTTTGACCCAAATTAAACTCTATTCAGGCAATAGATTTGGGGTGAATATATGTAAAGAAGTGAAGAAAAGCGGGGAAGGGACCTAAACTAAATCTGCATTTGAATGCTTACAGGGAACCTACAAGGATTCATTCAGTTATGATATATTAAATGTATTTATCTAACTATCATTTATTTTTTATAAAATCTTCTTAGAAAACCCCTCCTTCCTTCCTTCCTTCCTTCCTTCCTTCCTTCCTTCCTTCCTTCCTCCCTCCCTCCCTCCCTCCCTCCCTCCCTCTCAATTTGGGGAAGAAATCTCCCAAATAAGACGCATGACAGTGTTATCATATCATATCTATCTTTCCATGATACCTATTTGGAGAGCATGGATAGACCAAAGCTGCTTCTAACATAATTGAAATACAGATTGTGTTTTTTTTTAAAAAAAAAAAAAAAAATACTGGACAGTAGACATACAAGTCTAGTGCCTTTGGGCAAGAATACAATGCAAAGTACCCAAGACCTACGTGTCTCTACGGAGGTGAAGTGACACAAAGAATTGATAAATGCTGTAATAAAGAATTGTTCTGAAAGAAATATGTGATGACTGTGTCAGGAACCTATCCAAGTTAGTCCAAAT
Source organism: Notechis scutatus (assembly GCF_049901735.1). Lineage (NCBI taxonomy): Eukaryota > Metazoa > Chordata > Lepidosauria > Squamata > Elapidae > Notechis > Notechis scutatus. Next base: position 105,649,778 of record NC_142012.1, read on the forward strand.
TTCTTAATATGCTTCTGTTAGTCCTCAAATATTGGTATTATGAATATTATAATTGTATTTGTTTATGCTTATGAAAAGAGTGATACATGGAGCTATGGGGGGGGGGGGGGGCAATATGAAGTATTCTAGGCTTTTCAAGCAATTAAACTGGACAGAGGGTGGGTTCAAGAAAGTAAAGACTCCAGTGCTCTTTCAAAAGTCACTGCTTTAGGGAAAAAGAGAGTTCAGATTTAGCCATTTGACCAGGCGTTGTTTCCACTTTGCACAGGTTGTTCTGGCTGGGCTGGAACAAGTTGTAATAGATGATTAAATCTGCACTTCCTTCTGAGAGCATATGCAATTTTCTGGGACTTTTTTTTTGTAAATCATCTGGGACACCTGGCCTGGAGCACAAAAAAAAAGGGCAATCCTTGTCAGCTGGACTGTGATCTATTATTCATTCTTTCCCACATGTGAAGTCACTTATGTAATTATGTAATCTTACTTTCCCCACATCTGGAGCTTGTTGTCCAACATGGGGTGACAGGAGGAGTCAGTAAATGGGGCTCCCTAAAGCTTTGGGAGATGACTACTCCATCTACTGAGGTTCTGGTGACCATGCTACAGATGTTAGTTAAGTATTCACGGTTGCTACTTCTCTTTCCCTATGTTAGTTACAACTGCATCCACTGAACCTCTGCCAGTCTCATTCTCCTACCGTGTTTCTCACAAAATAAGCCCGGGCCTTATTTTTTTTTGACCCCCCTCAAAATGGCTAGGCCGTCTTTTCGGGGGTGACTTAATTCCCCCCCCTTGCATCCTTGGGCGGGCGGGTGGCGACAGCTTGGAAGTTGACCTCGGCGTTGGTGGGGCACTTTGTATCGGGAAACCTTCCGCCACCATTGCTTTCCCTTCTCCCTGTGCTGCCGCGGCATTTAGAGCAATGCCACGGCGTTTGGCACAGCCATGAGCGGCCAGCCAGGGCAACCGAAGCCTGGCAGAGACACTTGGCTTCAGGTGCTCCTGTCACCACCTTCCCTTCGCCTTCAAAGGCAAAGCCAATTCTTTTAAAAACAACACCCTACTACTAGTACGACAAAGACTCCCCTGCCTGAGAGAGCAGCCCAACCCCACGTGGGGAAGCGAATCTCCCGGGGCTGCAGCGCAGGATCGTCCCACCCTGGGAGAAGCACCCAGTCGCCATCCCTGCCTGGCGCCGGGCAGAGTGCGAAGAGCTTCTCCTGGGGCGCCCAGCGTAGCTGACAGGCGGGCCTTCTTACCTGGTGGCGGAGCTCTTGCCAAGGCAGTGAGCATCTCCCCGCCAGACCCTCCGCTCATCCTGCCAGAGCCGTGCAGGCTGGGCAGAGCCGGGAAAGCAACCCACGGGTGCGAGCCTGCCTGCCAAGCAAAAGAGCTGGGCTGGCCTGAGCTTGGCTTCATTCCCAAGTCCCTCCAGCCCAAACCCAAAGGGGCCACCTGGAGAGGCCGCCCGAGGCAGTGATAGTGCCCACCCATCCGTGGACAGGGAGGCAAGGCAACAGCCTGCGCCACGTCCTCCTCCAAGCTGAGCCCTGCCGAGTGAGCGCCTCTGCCCGATACCCATGCCGCTGCAGCATTTGGAGCTGCCAGCGCATTTGGAGATGCATGGGATTGGGGACGGGCGGGGCGTGGGGTGGAAAGGACGGGCGGCTTTGGGCTCTCTCCGCCAGACCCGCCGGCCAGGGAAGTAGTGCTGCTGTTGCCTCGCCTCCCTGTCCGTGGATGGGTGGGCACTATCACTGCCTTGGGCAGCCTCTCCCAGTGGCCCCTTTGGGCTCAGGCTTTGTGGTACTTGGGAAGGAAGCCAAGCTCAGGTTGGCCTGCTCTTTCAGTTGGCAGGCGGGTGCGCACCCGCGGCTCGCTTTCCCTGCTCTGCCCAGCCTGTACGGCTCTGGCGGGATGAGCAGAGGGTCTGGCGGGGAGGCGCTTGCTGCTTGGGTGAGAGCTCCACCACCGGGCAGGAGGGCCTGCCTATCAGCTGCGCTGGGTGACCCAGGTGAAGCTCTTCGTGCTCTGCCCGGCTCCAGGCTGGGATGGTGGCTGGGTGCTTCTCCCGGGGTGGGCCGATCCTGCACTGAGGCCCTGGGAGATTCACCTCCCCACGTAGGGTTGGGCTGCCCTCTCGGGCAGGGGAGTCTTTGTTAGGAATATGAGTTACCTAACCGCTATTTGGGTTAGAAATATATAAACCAGGATAAACATTTTAAAACTGTATCTTTAAGAAAATGCAAAAAGTGTAATTGGGAGTGGTTTCTCAAACGGCCATAAGATGGAGCCAGAAACCTGGGTTGTTTTAGTCTTAGTCTCAGAAGAGAGTGTGAGTGTATCTCTGTTTCCTTCTGTTGGAGAGTATTGCCATTTTTCCTAATTGACTGATATTTCTAGATTTGATGTAAGTTTGTTACTGAACTGTTTGCGACACTGGACTTTTTTATTGAATTATCCCTGGACAAAAAACTAACTGATTTACCTGTGAATGACTTTGGATTGCTTGTCTGGACTTTGCTTAACGTTTCTGGAAGTAAAAACCTACATTTACTGTACAGTGTATCTGTGTGCTGTGTGTGTATTATTCAAACACTACTCTCTATACATCTCCCTGTATGCGCTCATTCTCCCAATGGGAAATTACCTCAACAATCTTTGTCGTACCGGTAGTAGGGCATTGTTTTTAAAATAATTGGATTTGCCTTCAAAGGCGAAGGGAAGGCAGAGACAGGAGCACCTGAAGCCGAGTGTCTCCGCTGGGCTCCGGTTGCAGGGAGGAGCCCTGGCTGGTTGCACGTGGCTGCACCAAATGTCGCGGCGTTGCTTTAAACGCCACGGCAGCACAGGGAGAAGGGAAAGCAATGGCGGAAGGTCTCCCGATAGAAGTGCCCCACCAACACCGAGGTCAACGCAGGCAGTACCATATCTGGGTATGCAACAAAAGAACTTCCTAATGGCCATTCCCCCACCATTCCCCTCCATTTCGCATGTTTAATATAGGCCTTAATTTGGGGGAGGGGCTTAATTTGATTTTATGCCTATAAAGCATGCTGGGACCTCCTATTGGAGGAGGCCGTATTTTTGGAGAAACACGGTAGATGTTTAGCTGTCTTAAGAGCTACAGGGGTGAAGAATCAGACAGGCTAAACAGCAGCACTGGAGGCCTAGGATTTTGAGACAAAAATAGCAAAATGAAGGAGGAGACTATTCTCAGACTTAGTTGTTCTGAAGGAGGAGACTATTCTCAGACATAGTTGTTCTGGAGCCAAGGTCAATGACAGGAACTGAACTGTTCGAGTATAATGGCTATCCTTTACTCTCACGATTTTCCACTCATTTCAAGTGATTCAGGAAAATAATCCTAGAAGTATCAGCTCTTAGGAAGATTCTTTGTTAACTGCAGTTGAATCTTGATATTTAGAACAGGGTCATCACTATTGATTTTTCCTAATATAATCTAATTTATTTCTTCAGTCTTTAATCTGTCTGTCTCTCCCAACTATGCCTACTAGTTGCTTATATAACAGTTTTTCCCTTTCTTTATGTCTTTTTGGAAAATTGCATGCATGTAAATATTCTTATATATTTATTATTAAATTTATTTGCCACCCACCTCGCAATTTGAGGTGACTCTGAGCAGCTATATAAATATATACGTTGCACAGATATATTACCCATAATATTTTATTCAGTTTCTGTGTTGGCAAAATAAAGTGATATTCAACACTTGTCCATTGGATTTATGATTTTAGTGTCATCCACCCTGCTTCTGACATTAGGAAATGTTCGACATGAGGGAAATATGCAATGATTTTTAAAGTACACTATAAAATATTTTTGTCTCTTTTCTTTATAAAATCCATAAATGACTAATTTAATGATAACCCCAGAGTAGTGTTCCTTGAATTTTTGTTCTGCTAATTATTTGGCAGAATTTCGATGTTTTAAATCATGATGACATTTGGGTGACTTGTAAATCATAAATTGTAGGATTCGTGGTAATCAAAGGCCAATTTGAAAGTCTTGGCTATATGACAGAAGATTCTTCTGTTCCTCGATGTTCTTCCAGGCATAGGAGGAGAACAGTTGTTGGCATTCCTTTCTTCTGTTAAATTCAAATTAAATTCTGTTAAGAGACTTCACTGTTAGTCTAGTTGTTTTTATGTAAGAATCACGAGGACATGCAACGATTTTAATAATATCACAAATCTTTCTCTTTCTTTCTAAATATGGTTTCAATTTGAGTAACTGGATCTGTTTCTAAACATTGTAATTAAGCCAGATAAAACTGTAACACGGTTAAGAGTATTCTGTATTTAAAATAGATTGTTCTGATAAAAACATACTTTCTAACGCTTATTTTCTAATTAAAAACACACTGATTTGTTAAGTGACTTTAGGACTCATCTTAGAATGTGATCTCTATAGAAAATTATGTGTAACATTCAGAAAGGTTTTGTTTTAGGTTTGCTGTAAAATGTTTTATGTCCTTAGGGAAGTTAACAATTTTAACACCATTTAACAAGTTGTAATCATTTGTGTAGTGCTGAGATCTGAAGTTCAGCAACTGAATGGCTGGAGATCTCCTTCCCCTAGGTGAAAACATCATGATTTAATACAAGATCATGGCTGATCTCAGACTCAAGTATTAGATCAGTTGTAAAGGCTTGCTAGAACTTTCTCAGTTGTAGTAATAACCAAATTATACGTGCTCTGGCCATTACTGCAGGACAGCTTTCATGTATATGTCTTTTTTATGGTAGACTGCTTTCTGCTATAATGTAAGAGTAGCTTACATTAGAGAAGACAGGATGTGCTGGACTGTTGAGTGCAAGTTTACCATGACTGAAAACAGTGAATTAAAAGGCCTAAATGACTTCCTCATTTGAAAAATTTTGACCTGACCTTATCATGTAGTATGACAGCCTAGTTCATGGGAAAACAAATTAAAGGCATAACTAAGGTAAAATAATCAAAGTAAACGCATACTTTGTATTCCTTAAATGTAAATACATACCTAGTTGAACGAGCACAATTCATAACCAGTTAGATTTTGGAGTTTGCAGAAGTTAAAAAAAATTACAAAAGCAATTAGATGAAGAAAGGAAAAAATATTGAAACAACTCAGTGAGATCAGAATGTGTAATTTGGTATGACATAATATTTTGGGAACAGGGACTGAGAAACGTAGATGAAAAATCCAAGAAAATAGTAAAAAATTAGAACAGGAATATCTCATACTGCAATCTTTTATTTTAGACCTCATATCCATTTTTGTTATTCAAGAAGCAAATATATCGAGTTTTGGGGAACAAATTTTAAAAAACACACTGATAAATTATTAGAATAAAATCTATAAAAAGACTGAACAAACAATTACTGAATTTATACCCTGCAGTTCCTAACAAAGAATCATTTTGATATGTCAAAATGGGCAACAAATAAATCCTAGGAGGGCGGAGCTGGCATCGCAGCGATACAACATGCAATCTTGGAGGTCTGAGATCGCTGCCGATATCTTTGCTCCTGGACGATCGGATCTAAACCGTCCTGAAGAGACGGTGAAAGTAAAGAGTGCATCCTGTCGATCCCAGGGATACCACAAAGTCCCTGGTAGATCCAGGAGAAGCTCTTTTTGCCAGCGGCAAAGAGGCAGCCATTAAAGCTGCTGAAGTTGGGACAGCTCTGAAACGAAAGAGAACGGAAAGAAAGAGTGTGCCGGTTTGGTGAGAATTTTTTCTTTATTCTAAGATTTGAAAGGACACCCTAAGGAAAAGAAAGAATCTGTAAAAGTTTTGACAGAAGTGACTAAGCGGCGATTTTAAACAGGAATGTCAAAGTAATATTTTAATTTTTTTTCCTCATTGCTGGATTTTCTACACACGATCTTATATTTTGAAACTGGACTATTTTTTTCTCTTCTTTTATCTATTCTTTTTCTCCTTTTTGATTTTATAATATTCTAGGCTAGAGACTCCCTTTTAGTTATTTTTTTTTAAATATCTTTTTCTTTTTTTAATTAATTCTTTTTATATTTTGCTTGGAAAAGGAGGGGGAAAGTGAAAGCAAAAGAAACTTTGTAACACTGCCAACTAGAGGCTTGGAAATATTCTATTTCTCTTTTGACCAGACAAAGCTGAGAAAGAACTGAGACTTCTTTTCAAGGACATTGCTATTTGATAAGATAGAGGGAAGAACATGGGAGAGTACTATTACAGGTGCTCTTCTGGGTTTCTATCAACAGCTGGAGTCTGGTGTTGTAGGAAAAGAAAAGGTGATAAGTCTCTGGAGAAGAGAGTTATAACAAGAGCCTTGGATAATTAAACAAAGTGCAGCGTGCTCTTTTTATTTTTTCTAAGCTGCGCTACCCCTCCTCATCAGTTTACTTTTTGTAATAGCTATTTGGATTTTTGGCCCTTTGGAACTTGTCTTTGTTTTTTTCTTCTTTTTCTTTGGAAGTTAAATTTCTACGCTTGCTCTTTATTTTAAAGGAAAAGCTTTAGTATTAATGATTTTCTTCCTTTTCTTTTTAAGGCAGTAGTCTTTTTTTTCTTTTTTTCCATCCCCATCCTTGGTATTTTTGTCTTTCCATCTACCTTCCATATTGGCTTTTTTTCTTTTCTTTTTTCGTTTATTTTTCTGACCTTTTTTTTCTTATGCATCCTTTTATATTTGAGACCTGTTAATTGGATTAAGGTGTTGAAGAATCTGAAGAATTTTCCCATTTTCTTTTTTAGCTTTTTATTTTTCACTTTTCCGCCTTTCTTAGGATTTTACAACTTTTTCTTTTTTGTGTGTGTTTATGGTATTTTCCTTCATGTTTGAATTTTTACTGCTATCTAACCAATCGATTGGATTAAGGTAAACAAGAACCTTAAGATTTTTTTTCTTTTTTTATTATTATTACTATTTGGCTTCTTTTTTCCTACTATTTTTATTTGGAATTGTAATTGGTTATTTCGCAATTGGATTAAGGTCTAGAAGAACCTGAAGATTTTGAATTGCTCAAAATGAGTAGGAAATTAACAGCCCCTGGTTCCTTAACTTCTACTTCTTCCTCTCCACCATCTGGAGGACAATGTTCAATACAGACAATGTTACGGCAAGAAAAAGTGACCCTGCAGATGATTATGCAAGGAATTCAAAATATTCAAACAAGAACAGAGAATATTGAAAAGAGAACAGAGAACATAGAACAAAGAACAGGGAAAACCGATGAAAAGGTGGAGAACATCCAACAAATGATGATGAAGTACGACGAGAGACTCCCAAAAATTGAAGAAGAAGATAAACAAAGAGACAAGAAGATTGGAGATATTGATAACAGATTAACTGTGGTTGAACTAGATAAAAGTGGTATGCGGAGATGGGAGATGGACAGATCAGAATTTTATCTTAGATTCCAAAACATAGAGGAAGAAAAGGGACAAAACCTAGCTGAGATAATGATAGAAATATTGGCTGAAGCTTTGGAAATAACTGAAGAGAAGATGATGGATGGAATAGATGAGGTCTATCGAGTCTTCACAACATATGCAATGAGAAATAGCTTACCAAGAGAAGTTCACATCAGATTTACAAAGAAAGCCATTAAAACACAAATATTGCAAATGGCAAGAGAGAAAACATTGAAATACAAAGACAAGGAGATTGTGGTCTTGAAACAAGTACCCAGAAGAGTGAGAGAGATGAGAAGAGAATATCGATTCCTGACCAAAATGCTACTTAAAAAAGAGGTGAATTATAGATGGCTGATTCCAGAAGGTTTAATGTTCACATGGCAAGAACAGAGATATAGAATTGGCTCAATTGAGAACTTGAATCATTTTACACAGAATCTTTTAGAGGGAAAGAGGAAGAGGCAGAAAAAGAAATTTCACTAATTGAATTCCAGATGACTGCCAAATGATGACTGAAAAAGAAGAAGGTGCAGTAGGTGGAAAGGAGGAAGCCAAAAAACAACGTGAACCAAGATCTACGAGAGCTGTTAAACCTAACTACAAAATATAACCATGGAAGAGAGAAAATTGATTACAATTAATATAAATGGACTTAACTCAGCTGTTAAAAGAAGGAAAACCTTCCATAAATTAGAGAAATTAAAATTTGATATAATCTGTCTACAAGAAGTACATATTAAAAAGCAATATGAACAACTGTTGATACAGCCAAAATTGGGGAAAATATTTACTTCCTTGACACAATGCAAGAAAAGAGGAGTGGTTTTATACATTAAAGATATTATCCCAGCGAAATTGATTTATACTGATGACGATGGAAGAATACTAATGGTGGCAATAATAGACAATAATATGAAAACACTCCTGATTGCAATCTATGCCCCGAATGACAATCAAGAAGAATTTTAAAAAATTACATATGAAAATAATTGAACTGGACTATGCTAATATAGTTATGATGGAATATTTTAATGGAATTGTAGACAATAAACTGGACTATACAGCACAGAAAACAATAAAGTAAAACAGAAAAACCCTCCCTAAATCTTTTTTTTAAAATGGTAGATGAAATAAACTTAAAAGATACATGGAGAGAAAGATAGGCAAAAACCAAACAATACACCTTCTACTCAAATAGACATTTATCATGGTCCAGAATAGATATGATATGAATGTCAACAGAATTGTTAACTAATATTCAAGAAATAAATATTGAAACAAGTACTTGGGCAGATCACAATCCAATGACAATTAAATGGAAAGGACAAAGAAGAAGATCTAGATGGACATTAAATAATACTATTTTAAAGGAAAAAGATTTCACACAGTGGATGGAGAAAGAACTGGCTTTTTTCTTTAGAGAAAACAAAAAAGAAGATACATCAATCCAGAATGTATGGGATACAATGAAGGCATATGACAGAGGCTTGATAATAGATTATACAAGGAAAAGAAATACCATGAAAAGATTAGCCTCTAAGGCATTAGAGGATGAGTATAAAGGACTTGAAAAAGAGCTACAGAAAATGCCACAGAAAAAGGACATTAAGTTAAAAATGGATCTAACCAAACATAAAATGGGTCTAATAGAAAAAGAACTAGCACAGAAAATTAGAGGTGCTAAACAGAACTACTTTGAAGATGCAAATAAATCAGGTAGATGGTTAGCATATAAATTGAGAAAGAATCAAGGAAAATATTGCAATTAATAGACGACCAAGGCCAAGTTTGCTATGGTAGTAAAGAGAAGAAGGAAATCATACGAGACTATTATGGGAAACATACACGCAAGAGAATATTGATGAGGAAAGAGTTAAACAGTATTTACAGAATGCTAATCTACCCCGGATACCTAAAGAGATTGAAACAATGTTAGAAAGCAATATAACGATGATGGAGTTAACTGAAGCACTCAAGAAGCTAAATAATAGGAAGGCACCAGGCCCAGATGGACTTCCGGCAGAATTTTACAAAACATTACAAGAATCGTTGAACCTTCCATTGCTAGAAGTTATGAATGAAGTTATGTTAAAGAAGAGGATACCTAAATCATGGTCAGAAGCTTATATTATACTTATTCCAAAAGAGGAGGCCGATCCATTACAAATCAAGAACTGTAGACCTATTTCCTTACTAAACGCAGATTATATTTAAATTGCAAGCATTTGCAGATGATCTGGTTTTCATTTTAGAAGACCCACTAGAAACAGCATCAAAATTGATAGAAAAGATAGAGACATATGGAAAGGTGGCCAGTTTGAAAATAAATAAAGATAAGACAAAGATCCTGACAAAGAATATGTTATCAAGACAAAAGGAAGAACTGGCAGATCTATTGAAAATCCAGGTCACGAATAAGATCAAGTACTTGGGGATATATTTGACAGCAAGATGCAGTACACTAAAAGAGAATAATTATATCAAACTTAAGCAGCAAATAGCGCTAGATTTGGCGAAATGGGAAAATTTACAACTGTCATTAATAGGGAGAATATCAACAATCAAGATGAATATATTACCCAGAATTTTATATTTGTTCCAAACAATTGCAATTAGGCTTGGAAAAGATTACTTTGAAGATTTAAATAAAATTGTGTTGAAATATATATGGCAAGGTAAAAAAGCGAGAATAAAGTTAAAACTTTTGCAAGATGCTGGAATAAGAGGAGGATTTGGTTTGCCTAATTGGGAGTTGTATTTCCAAGCTACAAATTTGATGTGGGTTAAGGAATGGATAACATTAAGAAATACTAGATTGTTGACATTAGAAGGACATGATTTGTTGTTAGGGTGGCATGCTTTTTTATGGTATAAAGGAACTAAAACACAGGGGTATTTTAGAAAACATTATATATGGGAGTCTCTGTGGTTAAACTGGGAGAAGATTAAAAGACAATGTTATTTGAAAATTCCAGTCTGGCTATCAACTATTGAAGCATTTTCTTATCCTATAATATACAAAAAGGAACAAACAGTTAGATATGGTGAAATATTGAATGAAAAGGGTGAACTTAAATCTATGCAAAAACTAGAGGAACAAGGTATAAAGATGAATTGGTTTTCATATGCGCAAATACATTCAAGATATAAAGATTCTAAAACAGAAGGTTTCTATGATAAACTGACTGACTTATTTAAGATTTTGACAGGTACTGATGAAAAGGTGATTAAAACATTGTATGTATATTTATTAGAAATTAAACTAGAAGAAGAACAAGTTAAAGAAACTATGATTGCTTGGGGGAAGAATTTTGGATATGAGAAATGGCAAAAACTATGGTCTCAAAATTATAAAATGACAATGTCAATAGCATATAAAGAAAATTTGTATAAGATGTTTTACAGGTGGCATTTTCCCCCGACAAGAATAGCAAGAATGTTCAAGAATAATGTTGGAAATGTCATCAGACACCTGGCTCATATTACCATATGTGGTGGACATGTGTGGATGCTATAAAAATATTGGACTAAAATCCACACGTGGTTGGAAAAAATGACAAAAAAGCAAATAGATTTGAAACCAGAGATATTTTTATTGGGAATTTTACCTGAAATATATAGTAAAGACTTAAAATACCTGATTGTAAATGTATTAACAGCGGCTAGGATTGTATTTGCTAAAAATTGGAAAAATGAGAAAACACCATCACAGGAGGACATCAATAAGAAAATATTGGAATGTGCTGAAATGAGTAGATTGACATTTGAAATTAGAGAACAAGATGATAAACAATTTTATAAAATTTGGGATCTATTCTATCAATGGTTAGACAATAAAATACAGTAATGAAATATGTAGATTCTTAGAAAATAATAAATATATAAAGATTATTTTCTTATTATATCTACAAAATGATTTTAGGATAGATTTGGGATGATAATATGAACTGTCATTAAACAAATTAAGTAAAATATGATTATTTTGTAAAACATGAATGAATAAAAGTATAGTCAAATGATTGATTAATAATGATATTAATGTATTTAATATTTGATTGAAAATACGAGAGTATATACAATGTAATTGTAATTGAGGACTATGAAATGGAAGCACAAAACAATTTGTAAACCAACCGGCACACTGTATGTATATATATGGAAGATGGCTTGATGTTTTTATGTTTTGTTTGTTTATGTTTGTTTTAAAAACCAATAAAAATTAAAAATTAATTAATTAATTAATTTAATAAATAAATAAAATAAATAGCAAAGGCAATCTCATCAAAAAGTACAACAGCTATTGCTCCTGTCACAAATGTTTTCAAGTTCTGCTTTACTAGGTTTGAGAAATCCACCATTCTGCAAATAGCAAACAGTATCCTTGGAGTGAAAGAAAATTTAATGTCTGAAATAATGCAAAATGAAATAGAAGCATTAATGATTATAACAAATATTATGAGATCTCTGCTAATGGTTTACATAAGTTCTGCTTCATCAGCCAATAATAAATAGTGTTTTTCCTATTGTATCACTATAATAGAAACACATTTACTTGGCTCAAACTTTCAAAAAATGTTGACTTGAATTTAGACTGTAACCAATTCCTTTTGTAAACTGAGATCATACAAAGGTTATTTTCCATCTCAATACAGTATAATATCTATAAACTTAATACAGTATAATATCTATAAAGCCAAAATTGCTTATTTGGGAAATATAGTGAAAGTATCCACTGGAAAAGGGAGAGTAGAAAATGAACATGAAAAAAAAAAACTTTATGGAAAAGAGGAATACCAAAGTTTAAAATGGGATTATGCCAAACACCAGTGGGTAAACCCTCTCTAAATTACCCTCACTTCAGCCCCAAGAAATAATATGGGAATAAAAGTAAATAGGTATATTTTGCAAAGATCTACGTGATCTCACTCATAAACTCAAGCTTTTTATCTCCAGTGGCCACAACAGAATCCTTCGAGACTTTCTGCCAAAGAGACGGTGTTTTGCCACTCATACCTTTGAGTATTTCACTTATTTTCCCAAATGCTCAGGAGTTATTTCAGGAAGATTTTGAATCCATAGGGAAGGATGATATTTTCTCTAAAATATAGAAAAAAGATTTAAGACTTAGATGAACCTTGACAAAGACACTTGGTAAGTTTGCAGGTTATGTGCATTTAGAATTATGGATTTCTAGAAGCTAATTTTTAATTGGGACATCATATCAGTTTTATTTCATGAAAGGAGAAAGACTTCTATACAAAATATAAGTGTGCAACTTTGACCCAAATGGGAAAAGAGCTAAAATCATTAGGGGACCAAAGTGTATCTATAGCAGAGGTGTCAAACTCATGGCCCACGGGCCGGATGCATCACATGCTGGCCATGCCCACCCCCGGTTTAGCAAAGGGGAAAAAAGTCAAACTACATCATGTGACAATGTGATGACATGAGTTTGACACCCCTGATCTATAGGTTACACATCTGAAAAAAAAATTTAGAATAGAAAAACAAACTTTGATATTTTTGTGTTTCTATTCAGAGCAAAGTTTGAAAAAAACAAGAGAATCATAAATTTTCATTGAATGATACTTTTTGTTTGTGTTGCTTTTGCAAAAAAATCTACAAAAAAAGAAAAAAGAAAAATAAGGAAAGCTCATTTTCCAAATTTATGGGAACAGAAAACTTGCTTCTATTGAAATAATCCTGGGAACCCCAGTTTTGGTGACATGCACTGAAATCAGGAAAGTGAAATCTGAAAATTGCACTTGATATTTCAGAAAAAAAGGGACAGTTGGAAATATAAGGAACTTATACTTTGGCTTTGTCCATTTTAGTATCATTTGCAATGTTTCTCTCACACATGCTGAACATTGGCTGGACAAGTGATGTAGGAAGAAAACTATTGGATATTTATTGGGTGGGTTCTTTTGATCGATCATAAAGTCACCAAACTATGTGCTCTTTTCCATGGAACATGTGCTTTCCCTCTAAATGACATTTCAGTATCTGTATTCCCTAGAGTGACACCTTCCTCACATCCTTGATACTTATATGGTAGATTGGACAAGTGAATCAATTGCTTGATCAATAGGAGAATTTGCCACACCAATTACTTCTTTTCTACTGCAGATTTTGGCACCAATAGTCCATTATGGGCAAAGATACTGTGGAAGGAAGGGAGGGAGGGAGGGAAGGAGGGAGGGAGGGAGGGAGGGAGGGAGGGAGGAAGGGAGGAAGGAAGGAAGGAAGGAAGGAAGGAAGGAAGGAAGGAAGGAAGGAAGGAAGGAAGGAAGGAAAAATACCAGTTCAGAATCTGAATATTTTTTCAGTAGACTAGAAACAACAAGCACACATAGAAAATGACAATGACAATTTATTTACATTAAGCTCATTTATTGGTGTTATCATATATATGCATAACAGTATAAAAGTGATGTTCAGAAGTTACATGCAACTTTATATATTATAATAAGAGGAAGGCAAAATACAGTTGTGCAGTATGCAAAGTTCTAAATTTCTCCAAGTCCCTCCTCCTTCCCTCACCTAAGATGTTCAGAAGATAGAACAACTTGAGTGACTGTACTTGTGACTGCATCTCTCTCATGTGCATCCATGCCACAGTTCTAGTGGCAGAATTTCCAAAAATGGGTTTACTGATCAACTGTATAAATTTTATTTACTTTAAGAATTTATGTACTCTCCGTTGGTAGTACAATGTATCTCATGAAAATAGCAAAAACAAGAACTTAATAATAATAGTTAAATCACCACAACCCAACCTTTATATACCCTCCAAATATTTGTTTGTAAACAATGTATTTATTTATATTTATTTGAATTTGAGTTTGAATTCTTTATTGTCATTGTATGTATATACACAATATACATACCACGAAATTCACATAACACCCAGAGACAAGACCCAACACGCGTACACACATGACATGATTTATCAATTTATGGATCTCCTAATCTTCCTATTTCCTTCCTTCCTCCCTCCCTTCCTATCTATCTATCTATCTATCTATCTATCTATCTATCTATCTATCTATCTATCTATCTATCTATCTATCTATCTATAATCTATCCATCTGTCTATCTCCAGAGGAAAACCGTTTCTCAGTTTGTTAGTTTATTAGTTGCCTGGTATGAACCAAAAATATAGTTGTAGACGTTTCATTACCCAAACTAAAAGCATCATCAGTGCTAGTCACTGAGTTACCCAGTTACCTAAACTAGTTGGATAATGAAACATTTGCAAGAAAACAAGCAAGCTTAGAGATCACTAAGGATATCTCATTTGAACCCTGAGCTACAAATATTCCCAAGCAGCCTGGAAGAAATGTCTGAATTCTTACAAAAGCCTTATAGTTATTCTGCTTGATTCTAATGTTCACTGGCCTTAGTATGTTTTCCATTAAGGTTTGTTTTGCTTTTATCTACTTGATTAACATTTTATTTCAGAGCTTTTCTACTCTAGGAGTTAATTTGGATTCTTGTTCACTATAAATGTATCAGGGCAACAGAAAGGGCAACAATCTATATTTGATAATGGACTTCTCCTCCTCTTCCTATTAGGAGTTCAAGCACTTTTCTTTGACTTTAAAGCAGTGGAAATTGAGGCTATTAAGAAATTACCAAGAACTAATCCTAGTTGCCAATTTCCATTATATCCTTCTTTGTTTTTTGAGTGCTAAAACCATATTTAGTCAATATTTTTCATAGATTTTAATACAATCATTAGGTGACTTTAACTAAAGATAAAAATGCAGCTTTTTGTATAGTACAGATAATGGTTAAGTTTTTGTGGTCCACATTAATCAGTTTGATACTATCCCTAACTTGATAAATATATGCATATATGTTATTCCTTATTTACAAAGGATTTTATTATTATTTGGTATATCATGATAAAAAAGGAAAAAGCAATGACCTCAGTCATTCTTTTTTTCTAAAAATGCAAAACTAAGCATTCAGAAAGACAGTGAAATATTTGTAAAATTTGGGAGGCTGAAAACTGAACAATGCAAGAAAATAAGTCAACACAATTCAAACCATTGAAAAAACATTCTCAGCTTCTTTCATTGCAAAATTGTAAACATGTGGGAATTTAATAACCCACACATCCCTGGGGTTATTCCATCTATTCACTTACCATTTCACTCTCTCGCACATACATACCAAACCAAACCAAAAAGAACAAAGGAAGAACCATATTCTCAAGAGAAACAATTGGGTAAACTTAAGAATTGTGGATAATTGAACCTGAAAAGCAAATGTCTGTGTAAATTATATGGCTTGCTACCCACTGTTTTCATTTAAAAATATAAAGAACATTCTCTACCTCTTGTTCCTTTAGTGATTGTGTAATTACATGCTGTCTTCATATCCCAGGGTCTTTTTGATTCTCTGCTGTGTTCCCATGTCACAGAAAGGGAGCTTGTCAACATAATAGCTTGTGCTTAACCAGTTTTCTATAAAAGTGGAATAGAGGACATCCCATTTCTAGATATCCCATTCAAGTTCTGCAGTTTGGTCTCAGAAGAATAATTAGCTAATGCCACACGAGATAGTAGTATTTGTGGGACCCTCCAATAATAATTTAGATGGAAGCTACTAGTTGGTAGGATAGAATGACAATAGATTGGTGTGTTCTTATTCTTCTGTTAATCCTCCATCTCTTTGTCTCTGCCTCCTCTTCACTAATTCTTCATGTGTCTTGGAACCCCAAACTGCTCACTTACATCTAGATTTTGAACTTGGGTGTCAGTCCTGGAGCCATTTTTCTTGGTGTCTTTAGGGCTGCCACAGTGGTGGCTGGGCAAGCTGTGGGAACCAGACAGGGGGAAATAGAGATAGTGAAGGCTTTGTAACCAAAATAAAATTTTTCCCTCTGAAAACCAAGGACGTTCCCACCAGTTGTGAAGAGGTGGGACATGAGTCTGGATGAACTTTGGACTGTGACCTGATTGAGCCATGTGATGGTCTGAAGGGGCAGGAGCAGGGAAAGTGTTGTGAATCAATAAAAGTTAATAACTTAAATGCAAATCAGGGTTTGAAAACCTGCACACGTGATTGGTCCTTATACAACAACTTTGGATTGGGCCAGAGCTAGTCCCTGATTGGCCACTATTTGGACTATTCTTATTGGTTATTAGTTTGAACTTGTTGCTCATCTCATTGGTTAATAAGGTAGCAGCTAACCCTATAAAAGGGTTACTGCTGCCCATAGCCTTGCTCTGTTCTGTTCTATTTACTGTTATTAAAGAGTTGAAGTCACTGGTCAGATGTCTGGTCTCCATTATTCTCCATACTTAACACTGGCGACGAGGATGGGATCCGGAGACCGAAGAGCTGACTAACCTACAGAGCAACCAACAGAGCACGTGGTCGAACACGCACCATCAACGGCAACATGGCCAGCGGTGCCGTACCACCCGCTCCATTCAACCCAGAAACCGAAGACTGGGAGGCATACATGGATCGGTTCCAGATGTTTCTGGAGACCAACAATTTGAAAGATGCAACAACCGGCAAAAAAAGAGCTATCTTTCTACCTCACTGCGGGCCTACCGTGTTTAAAATGGCAAAGTCACTTGCCAAGCCAGCAGAGGTAAAAGAGATGGACTGGGACGTCCTCGAGCCTTTACTACGGGCTCACTACGCGCCCACCGTGCCAACCTTAGTCAGAAGACACGAATATTACCAGAGGGATCAACGGAAAGGCGAAAGCCTTGCCAATTACATCGCGGACCTCCGCAACCTTGGAGGCCTCTGCGGATTTGCAGACTTAGAAGAAGCCCTCCGGGACTGCCTGGTTCTGGGCTTAGAAGACGGCACGATCCAGAGCAAAATCATGGCTAAGGGGGACATCAGCCTCACCGATGCCCTTAAAGAAGCCTCGGCAGCGGAGGCGACCAAGAAGTCGGCAGCCCGAATGCGCCGCACCAACGCACCGCTACGTAAACTCGCCACTGATACCTCGCCTCGCTCAGAGAGACACCCGGTATCAACTCACCACGAAGACCTAGAGTCCCGTCCGACAGCGATGAGGAAGAGGTCAACCGACTTCGAACGGAACGAGACCAGTCCACACAACACTCATTTCGACCGTGTGCCGGCTGTGGAGCCAATCACCCACGATCCGGCTGCAAATTCCTTGACGCACTCTGCCGCAATTGCGGGAGACGAGGTCACATCGCAAAGGTTTGCAGAAGCAAACAGAACTCCAAACCCCGACAGGCCAAATGCCAATCTTCAGGATTCTTCGGCACACACCGAGAAAAATTGAACCACCAATGGGGAAACCACTCCTACAGAAACAAACCGTCCACCACTTCCACCAGGCGCGAAGAAACCCAGCGGGAAGAGACCCACCAAACAATCACCATAGGCCACGCTACATCCCTTGATGCCGGGAAAATCCGAGTAAAGGTCGCCATCGAAAACAAACCCTGTGTGATGGAAGTGGACTCGGGATCTTCCCTCTCGATGGTATCGTGGAAAATGCTACAACAGCTCATTCCAACGATTCGCCGCCAAGACCTTAACCCTCAAAGGGTTATACTCAAGGACTATCAGGGTAACAGAATTCCCGTTGTCGGGTCCCGCAGATTCCAGGTCTCATTCAAGGACCGCACCGTCGCACTACCACTGACTGTCGTGGACCGCGACAGGCCTAGCCTTTAGGCCTTCAATGGTTCAGACCACTCGGAATCACTGTAGCTGGAGTCCACAGGGCCGAGAGCAGCGATTGGGAGGAAGCACTCGTGCAAGAATTCCAAGACGTTTTCGCGAATGGACTAGGCAAGTACAAGGGGACCCCGATCTCGTTTAACTTGAACCCTGAGATAGCACCCATCCACCTTAAGCGCGTCGGGTGCCGTTCGCCTTGAAGCCTAAAATCGACGAACAACTCGATAAGCTAATAGCGCAGGGCATACTGGAACCCACCGACCACGCCCGTTGGGAAACCCCGATAGTAACGCCTATCAAGCCTGATGGGTCCCTAAGAATTTGCGGAGACTACCGGGCCACCTTAAACCATGCACTGCAGCAAAGTGCATATCCAGTGCAACACTTGCTCCATTCCCTGGGTGGCGGGAAAGTTTTCGCCAAACTAGATCTAGCCCAGGCGTATCAACAATTGCCTGTAGATCCAATCACAGCCGAGGCACAAACGATCGTAATGCATAGGGGCGCATTTAAATGCAACCGGCTCCAATTCGGGGTAAGCGTCGCCCCTGGAATCTTCCAGAGTTTAATGGAAAGGTTGTTACAAGGGATAAGAGGCGTTGTCCCATATTTCGACGATGTACTCATCGCCGCACCTAACAAAGACATTCTAGAGAAACGACTCAGAGAGGTTTTACGAAGATTCCAAAATGCAGGCCTCAGAGTAAAAAAAGATAAATGCCAGTTATGTACCGAAAAAGTAGAATTTCTGGGATATCTCCTGGACAGCCAAGGAATCCATCCCACCGAAGACAAATTACGGGCAATTAAAGAGGCCCCCACTCCAAGGAACAAGGCAGACCTACAGGCGTTCCTTGGACTTATCAATTTCTATAATGTCTTCTTACCCCACAAAGCAACGGTAGCTGAACCATTGCATAGACTATTAGACAAAAAAGCAACGTGGGTGTGGGGACAACGGGAACAACATGCTTTCCAACAAGTAAAGAAATTGCTAACTTCTGATTCTGTACTTATGCAGTACAACGAGACTCTGCCGCTCACTATCACGTGTGACGCATCACCTTTTGGGGTTGGGGCAATTCTGGCCCACGTATTACCAAATGGAGCGGAAGCCCCCATCGCGTTTTTTTCGCGAACCTTAGCTAAAGCTGAACGAAATTATAGTCAGCTGGACAAAGAAGCTTTAGCTATTGTGGCTGCAGTTAAAAGATTTCATGAATATGTTTATGGCCGTGCGTTTACAATAATCACTGATCATAAACCGCTACTGGGAATCATTGCGGGTAATAAACCAACCCCGTATATATTGTCCCCCAGAATGACCCGTTGGTCTGAATTCTTGGCAGCCTACAACTACACCTTGCAACATCGCCCGGGGAAATCAATTCTCCATGCTGATGCATTGAGCAGAACGCCGCTTCCAGACTCTGTTGTAGATCCAGCCCCCACCATCTCAACACTACAGATCGAAGCTCTACATGTGCCACCATTGACGGCTAGAGACATTGCCTTTGAAACAAAACGTGACCCAGTTCTGCAACACATCCTACGCTGGGTTGAACGGGGGTGGCCGACAGACCAAATAGCACCGGAATGGGCGCCTTTCAAAAGCCGCCAAACCGAGCTGTTTTCCCAGAAAGGCTGTATCTTGTGGGGCGATCGAGTCGTAATCCCTAGCAAATTTCAACAAACTGTTTTGGTGGTATTGCATGAAGGACATCCGGGTATCGTGCGGATGAAAGCACTTGCACGCAGCTACGCTTGGTGGCTGGGAATCGACAAAAGAATCGAGACCTGGGTCGCTACTTGTCAACGTTGCCAAGACGTCAGCAACGCCCTGCCTAAAGCAATCCCGACTGAATGGGAAACTCCGAGGGGACCATGGTCCCGTATTCATATTGACTTTGCGGGGCCTACCAAAGGACACACTTTCCTTATTACTGTCGACGCCTATTCGAATTGGCTCGAGATCCATCGAATGAACACAACTACAATGGACTCAGTTATCAATAAATTAAACAGACTATTTGCGACACATGGGTTCCCAGACGTGTTGGTCTCGGACAACGGCCCACAGTTTACTGCGTTACCCTTTGAACAATATCTTGCTGATCGGGGCATCCGCCATGCGCTAACCTCGCCTGCGCACCCTGCGGCCAATGGACGTGCAGAACGCATGGTACAATTTGTAAAAAAGACCCTTCACAAAATGGAATTCGGCAACATCGACGAGAAAATCAATCGAATTCTCTTGTTACAGCATATCACGCCCCACAGCGTGACCAACAAAACACCCGCTGAACTTCTTATGGGCGGAAACTACGATCGCACCTTGACCGGCTCCGCCCGCATTCGCACCGGAAAAGCCCTTCGGCTCCAGCAGCAAATGCCGAGAATTTAAGGTAGGCGATTTAATCTTTGCCAAAAACTTTTCCGGCGACCCGTTGTGGATACCCGCAACCGTTACCCACCTCACCGGGCCTAGATCTTACCGCCTGCTAACAGACGATGGGAGGGTGTGGAAACGCCACATAGACCAACTCCGATCGAGATTACCACCCAGCGCCCATGACTCCCCGGGTTCACCAACTCAAGGGGAGGAAATATCGAGGAATTGACTTTGATATGACAAATAGCAGGCCAACGGAAACCCTACGGCCCAGCGAGACACCGGAACGTGAAGCGGGAGGGAGTTGACTTTTTCAGGGAACTTTAATACGGGGGAAACCAAACTGCAAAACCCCGAAGAAACACGGAGTAGCGGAGACAACCAGAGTGAAAGCAGCACGGAATCACCGTGCAGCGAAACAGAATTTAATAAAGATCATCCAAACGCTCCACCGGAACCGGACCTTAGACCAAAACCGGTGGAGCCTCGGAAATCGTCCAGGCAGACCAAACGGCCTGCCTATCTTGAGGATTTTATTACAGCTCCCCTCAAACGGAACCCAAGGGGGAGGGGTGTTGTGAATCAATAAAAGTTAATAACTTAAATGCAAATCAGGGTTTGAAAACCTGCACACGTGATTGGTCCTTATACAACAACTTTGGATTGGGCCAGAGCTAGTCCCTGATTGGCCACTATTTGGACTATTCTTATTGGTTATTAGTTTGAACTTGTTGCTCATCTCATTGGTTAATAAGGTAGCAGCTAACCCTATAAAAGGGTTACTGCTGCCCATAGCCTTGCTCTGTTCTGTTCTATTTACTGTTATTAAAGAGTTGAAGTCACTGGTCAGATGTCTGGTCTCCATTATTCTCCATACTTAGCAGAAAGTGTATTTTTTACTAGGGGGAAACCCAAGGGACTTTAGATTCGGGTTTCCCCAGATGTGCCAATATATAAATCTGTACTTTGAGAAATATGCCCGGCTTGGAGTTTTGTTTCTATTGGGGGTGTTACTTGGAACCCTGACATTAGGTTAATTGCCTTAGTAAAATTAGGCCCAAATCCAGTTTTCCAATTCCTATTGTATTTACTTGGGAACAAGTTCCTTAAATACAATTCAAAAATGTTATTTCTAAGAACAGAAATAAAAGTTTACATGAAAGTCGGGGACTGAACTATGAGATTTGAACTGCAAGAAACCAGACCACCAGTAGATGATAACAAAAAGATACAATAAAGTTTGCCTCTTTGCTTCCATCAGGTGGTAATCCATTTGTTTGCAGTCTAGATCTGGTACGTCTCTCTATTAGCAGTTGTGCTAGCTGTTCTTGTAGCCATATTGTAAGCATGCAACTATTTTGAAGAGAATAAAACTATAATACAAATACCATTTATAAAAAAATAGATACACATTTAAGCCATATAAATGCCAAAACCAACAATATGTCCATTCATAAATGACAGAAAATGCAATGATAATGAACATAAATACTGCATACTTTTGAAAGAAACAAAAAAAATCTATATTAATTTTTTTTAAATGATATTTTATCCCTCTAGCTAAACTCTAAGGTAGGTGAAGTAATTTTTGATGCATTGCTTATTTTTTTTATTCCTGAATATCTATTGCCAATTCAGATTTTTACCTTTGTAGAGTCTTATAAAAAAGCGTAGCAATTGGAGCATAATCTTAATAAATATATGAACCTATAATATTATACTATTGTCATATTACTATAATAAATCCTGAAAATGAATATACTGTACTTTATAGATAACAGAATGAACCAAAAGAATGTTATATGCTTTAATGATAACTGTTATTGGAATGACAATGGAATGACAATGGAATGACAATAGAATGACAATGGAATGACTTCAACGACAATTTCAAAGTGAAATATATCCAAATTTCTTTCAATATAGATGTGAGTCATTCTTCATGGTTCCTCCATGTTTTTTCTTCTTCTTCTTCTTCTTTGTTACACAGGGCATCTATCGTCTATCTATCCATCATCTCATCTATCTATTTATCTTTCTTTATCATTCCTTTATCATAGCACAACTGGATAAACATAGGGAAGAAGCAGAAGAACACCATAATAATTTCATTAACATTTAAACAAGGGATCAAATTAACTTTCATTAAAAAAGACTTAACATAAACAGCTTCTCTTAATATTGCTGGATATCTACACACTGCCAACCTTTGCTTTCCCTGGCATTAAATGTATATTAATAAGCCTGTCACAATCTCCTATATCTCTCTGTTTTCAATCCTTCTCTGCTTCTAAAATACTAGGAGGAGGTCTTTATGTTGCCATACTTTGAGTGACAGTTCTAATACACAATTATCACATAACTGTGCTGGCGGGGGTGGGGTGGGGGAAATGGGACACATTTGAATGAGACTGGCAAGATTTTAATCTTTTGTTCCTATTATGGTCCTGGTATTTTCTTCCAATTATCTTTTGAAGAGAACTAATGAAACCTTACCTGTCTACACAAATAGGATTCAGAATTTTTCTGTGATGAAATCGATGCATAATAGAAGACTGAAAATTTAACCTCCCCTCCTCCCTCTCCCTCTCCCTCCCTCTCCCTCTCCCTCTCCCTCTCCCTCTCCCCCCCTCTCTCGCACACCACTCAATGAACCTGATCAGGTTTACTGTCATCTCTCTGTGATTTCTAATTATATGCAAAGGATAATTATATTATTAACATAATCTATAGGTTTCCCTTAATAGGCAATTTTCTCCTGATCAATGTTTTAAATAAATGAACAAATAAACCAATAGCAGGCATAATATTTTCAAATTTGACTTTCAATTATTTTTCATAGATTAGTACGATAAAATATTTTAAGGAAATAATTAAAAATACAGAATGGGACTAGGTAAACAGATATTGCTCATGTATCTCCCATTCAATGATTCTAGTTCTTACTGGCCATGCAAAGAGTCATCCTGAAAATGAATTACCGGACAGAAAGCAGAACCCTTATTTTTTTTGTCTCTCATCTCTTAGAGTGACAGTAAACACATTCAACTAAGCATAATCCACCTATCTATGCCATGTTCCATGAGCCGTGTTAGTGCAATGGTTAGAATGCAGCATTGCAGGCTAATTCAGCCCACTGCCAAAAGTTTGATCCTGACCAGCTCAAGGTTGACTTAATCTTCCATCCATCCATCCAAGGCTATTAAAATGAGAACCCAGATTGTTGGGGGCAAAATGCTGACTATGTAAACCACTTACAAAGGGCTTTAGAGCACTCTGCAGGTATATAAGTCTAAGCGCTATTGCTAGTGTTAGTCTTCTAGCTCTGTTACTTTAATCTCAATAAATATTGCAAGAATAAATAGATGGGGAGTAATTCTTCTTAGTAGCTTGCTTTAAACTATTTGCTTCCTGGGTTATCTGCCCCAGACTGGGCAGCAACATAGATGTGTTAAGAAATGTGTCCACCTCCATAATTTCTCTGGATCTGACTTAGTTATGTCTAAAATTGTGTCTGAAACAAAATAATTGAGATGAAAATGTATTGTGCAAATTCAGGCAGAATGCCTGTCAATGAGCTCTGTGCTTTGCAGTCTTATAGTTAAGCCAGCCACCACTCCCAATTGGGAATATAAAATCAAAGCAGAAAAATTGAGCATGTAATGGTCTACCATCACTGTAGAAATCATGATGACAGGCCATGTTCTTCCAAGTACAGTTTTGATCCTCTAATGTGGTAACAGAAATTACCACATTTCACCCCTGATTACATTATAAGAAATAAAACATCTGTCTAAATATTAGACATATAAAAAAATCCTCAAAATAAAGATATTTGCGAATCTCCTATGTGCAGCACCTTTCTACCTGCTTGCTTAGTATAATGCAGTCATTATAGCAATAAATGTTTCTAATAAAGTACAAAAATGGAGTGTTTGCTTTGCTGCTTGTATGAACTCTCATTTCTCTTTTTATTATATTGAATCTGACATTTGCTTACCCTTTATCAGTGGAATATTTAATCAACCACAATCTGTAAGAAGCAGGAGGAATTTCTATTTTATTTAAAACTTGTCCCAAATGGAAGAAGAAGAAGAAGAAAAAAAGACTAGGGAATAGCTTGAACAGCGTATGGTAAATGCAAAGAGTGTTAAAGTTACCATCTTCAGTATTTATCCAGGCTAAAGAATATTTTATAAACATATACTATAATGTCTGTGTCTCTGTGTCTGTTTAATTTAATACTGAAAAGATGTACTGTTTAAATGCACTCTCACTTTTTCTATTTTTATGCCTAGATAATGATGAGTAGATTGGAGTATTGTTGGGAATAAATCTTTTTCTCTAAAAATAAGAATTGTTTTGTATATAGTATTTTCATTTTGCTACTGGTGATAAAAAACACTCCACTGAACATGTCTGTGTTCCTTCTTGTCCTAAATTTTGGTTGATCCCTCCTTTTAGACAATCTAGTGACAAGTGCTAGTTATCTGGGAAAACATGGTTTTCAGTGCCGTATGATTTATGGTTCTTGTTTCAGAGAAAGTATCACAAGCTCACAGAACTGAAAGCTTCCAAATAGGCATCTAACTTTGGTAATAGATGCTGCTAACAACATGCCTGAAAATATATAAGGAATGGAGTGAGCGATGTCTTATTATACAGTGGGTAGCTTGATTTGGTCTGTTTTTGATTAGGCATTTGACTTGCATCAGTTCCTGAAATGCAGTAAGCAAGAGTTTACTGCACTGCATTGTTTGCTAATAATCAAGCAAGGTTTTGTGTTTGTTTTTAATGTTATTTATGAATCTCAAGATCCACAGTGTCTTGGCAACAGGATGAAGCCTAATATGGGAATACAAAGGGGGAAGTTAAAGAAAAACAGTGCCACTGACAAAATGTGTATGTAAAGAAATGTGCATTACCACAATAAATAACATGTCTGTGAAATTTATTGCCATGGGGTCACTGATGCAAAAACTAGAATTCAGGTAAAAGTGAATTGTTGTTAGAGCCACAATGAATATTCTCCAGTTTCGATCTTCCTTAGAAACTGAAAATTCAGCAAGTTAAACATTTGTCCTGAAATATACCATAGCACATATTTTCATTGTTTCCTAGGGCTACTAAGTTAGAATAATTTCCATTCTTCTTTCCCTCACTTTTTCCTCTTTCCTTCAATATTTATACAGTAAATGCTATACCATCATGGCTCACAAAGAGAATAGGATAACATTACAATAGCATTATGACTATGATATCACAAATACTGAATACAATATATAAATGAGCATATACTTTGCAAATGAATAAAATATAATAGTTGAAAAGGCATTTGGTTTTTTGACACCATAAAGCAATAGCTACATATTTTGAACCCTGAATTAATGTACAAGCAACACATTCATAAGCCTTTAACAGAAAACATAATATTGAACCATACACATGAAGGAATAAACTTGAGAAATAATTCTGACATAAAAAGTTTTTTTTAAAGTCCCAGATTATGAAAATAGTTTTGAATATTTATATATCAAATTTATTTATTTATCAAATGTATATATAAAACAAGGTGATAAAACCAACATTCAGGATATAAACATGATTGTTTCTGTGAAACAGTGGAGTTGATTTCCCTGTTAATTGTAATGTAGTATAAAAATATACATATAATGACACATGCATGCGCACGCACACGTGCGCGCACCCAGACACACACCACCCTAACATATATGCAAACAAAATGAAGGAACAAGAAAGTCTTCGAAGGACATTCGGAATAGTAGGGAAATTGTTCCTTTTCTAATCTATTCCTCCACATGTACCTATTCTTAACTCTTTTCTTTTGTTTCATGCAGGTCAATGGACCAATGGATTTAGCAAGTTTACAGATTTGCCCGTATACATTGTAAACTGCTTACAGCCATGTAAAAATCGATGGATAAACAATGTGTAAATTACTTTTTAAAAACCTTTATTTCTCAATTTTATTCCAAACAGAACATTTGTATATAGTATTTTAAATCTAAATGATTGTGTAAGAACATTTTTCTTTCTACCATTCAATCATGTCTGATTCTTGGAGAGTGCCTAGACAAGTCCCTACTGTAATTTTGGAAAGTTGGTTCCCTCCCCTAGAAGTAGTTTGTCATTGTGTCCTTCCTAGAGCTGAAAGAAAGTGACTGGCTCAAGATGACCCAGCTGGCATTGTTTCTAAAATGGGATTAGAACTCCCAGTCTCCTGGTTTCTAGCCTGATGCCTTAACCATTATACCAAATTAACTCTCTAAATTAAAAAAGAATTAAAATTAGATGCATTTTAATTAAAAAAAGATAAAGGAGTCTATGATCAGGCATGATATCGTACAAAACAGAACAGCCACTACATCTGTACTATCAAGGATTCTTTAACAGCTCTCTTCTTTAACAAAATAATTTAAAACCAGTCTTTTGTATTTAGCAGGTAACAGTTTACTTAAATGAGCTGTTGGTATTTAAGACACATCATTTTTACAGCAACTTGATGAAGGCATAAATCTTTGCATAACTGAATGGCTGCCATAATAGTTTGCTGGAACAACACAATTGAAAGGAACCAGACAAGACATTTCCACTGAAAGATAAGTGGCTTAAAAGCCAGATTTGGTTGGTAAAGATTCACCAAGGAGAAGCCAAGGACCATGAATGGATATATAAACTGAAATAATATCTAGCCTCATAAAATAACCACTGGCATATATATTGCTATTATTTATCTAAGGCCAAATCAATGATGGTTTCACAACCATATTTCACAAGAAGAGTTCTCCACTCCTCTACTCGTTGCAGAATACCTTATGCCACCAGACTTGAAATTTTAGACCTAGAAAACCTAGAACTATGCTGCCTTCAGTCCAATCTAAGTATAGTACACAAAATTATATATTGCAATGTCCTACCTGTCAATGAATACTTCAGCTTCAACCATAACAGTACAAGCGCACACAACAAATACAAACTCAAGGTAAACCGCACCAAACTTGGTTGCAGGAAATACAACTTCAGCAACAGATGGTCAATGTCTGGAATACTCTACCTGACTCTGTGGTTTCTTCACAAACCCCAAAAACTTTAACCTTAGACTGTCTGCTAATGAGGTCTGTAGGGGACATGCATAAGCGCACCAACGTGCCTACCATCCCTGACCTACTGTTTCTTTTTATTTTTCTTATATGTATCCATTTCATGTATTCATAACTATGTTTATATGTATACCTGTTATCTTATAATTGCTTTACAAAATAAAATAAATACATAATAAATAAATAAATATATATATATATCACAAGTATATATAGCTCTGCTTTTTAGTATGTCAATTTTGCATCTTTCCAAAACATTAAATGAGTCAGATCAAGGAGAAAGAGATAAAAAAGAGAAAGGAAGATTTTTTAAAAAAGAAGACGAAGCAGCAGACTGTGATGTCCACTATTATTAGCAGCATAAATTCATTGCCACACTTGCTACTTATGGACAAGTGAAAAAAAAAAGGGACAAACCATTGTCACTTGACGGTTCCCGAATGGCAGCATATCTATGCAGCTTTAAATATATGTCACTCTCTGTCTTCCTGGCTGCAATTTACACTCTGTTGGTTGGTCCCTGGGATTTTTTTTCAGGCATCTTGAGAGAAATTATGGACTCAGGGGAGCACAATGGCCATAGGCTTCTCTTTCCTCTAATTCACCTATCCCAGGCTCACCCTTCCTTCTTTACACAGTTTTTCTGTGATATGTGGCAAATAACATTTCTTTCCTAGGGACAATGAGGTCTGATTAATTCTCACATTCTGGCTGCCAAGTAGAAGCCACTGGATATCTTTTTCCATGGTGACTTCACTAAGTGGAGAGTTATGTTCCCTTGGCATTGCTGTGTTAGATATAGCGTTTCCACAAATGTGGTAGAGATGTACAGAATTTGTAGGCAGGAAAGTTGCTCTGGCATAAGGCTAGCTTACCCGAGCTGACTTGTGTATTAATTGGGGTTGTGGCGAACAAAGGCCGCCATGCAGAAATAATGTTCTAAGAGCATCAGCTCCAAAGCAGAAGAGTCAGAGACCATTGAAGAGACAGTGGTGTTGGATGGAATGAAAATAGAGAAAGTTTTATATTGAAAATCTACATTACAGATATCTTGTTTGCTTTCTTCCAATTTAACAGCTTTTGGGTCAAAAGTCCGTTTTGGGGGAATTATCCATCTAGCTAATTATGCTCATAAAGGTAAAGATTCCCCTCACACATACGTGCTAGTCATTTCCAGCTCTGGGGGCGGTGCTCACCTTCATTACAAAGCCGAAGAGCCAGCACTGTCCGAAGACATTTCGAATTGCTAGGTTGGCAGAAACTAAGACAAGTAATGGGAGCTCATTCCATTACACAGTGCTAGGGATTTGAACCGCCAAACTGCTGACCTTTCTGATCGACAAGCTCAGCATCTTAGCCACTGAGCCACTGCATCCCTATTATGCTCATATGCTCATATAATTATGCTCATATGAACATATGCTCATTTTTTAATTTCTTCATATTTTTCCGGAAGCTGAGTCTCTCTCTTAGGAAAGAAATAATTTCTCTGTCTTTCTCTCTCTTTCTCTCGTGTGTGTGTGTGTGTGTGTGACAGAGAGAGAGAAAGAGAGAGAGTGGGTGGACAGAGAAAGATATATTAAATTCCTATCATAGTTTTTATTCCAAGGATAATATCCAACAGAAACATGGACATATTGATGTTGCATCCCCTTTAGAAAAGAGCAAAGTAGGGAGCATTTTGACTCCAATCAACCAATTGAACAGCTTGCCCTTGGAAGTTGTGGGAGCATCATCACATGAGACTTTCAAGAAGAGATTGGACTGCCATTTGTCAGAAATGGTGTAGGGTCTCCTGCTTGGGCAGGGGGTTGGACTAGATGACCTACAAGGTCCCTTTCAACTCTGATTATTTGTTATCTGTTATCCTTTCCTGTAGCATGTTACAGTAAGAACTGAAATAGGTTAGGATAATAAGCTAATAAAGTTGAATAAAACTCTAATAAATAAATAATAGAATCTCTTATCAAGCACTGAGGACAACAGAAGATTCAAGCTGTTCAAATGAGTATAAAATATTTATTGCAAATTTAAGCTCTCTACAAGAATCTGAACTACTAACAGTCAAGGGAAATTAGTGGGAATTAAGACTAGAAAGGAATTCAAGATGGCCTAGACCAGTGGTGGGATTCAATTTTTTTTACTACCAGTTCTGTGGGTGTGGCTTGGTGGGTGTGGCAGGGGAAGGATACTGTAAAATCTCCAGTCAGAGGTGGCAGTTGCCGTTTCTCCGAACTACTCAAAATTTCCACTACCAGTTCTCCAGAACTGGTCGGAACCTGCTGAATACCACCTCTGGGCTAGACTGTGTTTTGTGGGTGCATAGGGACTCATGACTAGTGATTCATTTGACCCCTCGGCTAAGCCTGGCCATCTCCTTTATTAGTTTATAGGGTGATGCAAAACAATACAAATATTTCTGGCAATGTTTTTTATTGTATTTCACAGTGGGTTAGAGAAAATTCACAAGCTAAACTAAGAGATTCAATTAGTTGGCTCTTCTGTTCTTGTTCAGATCCTATTAGAAATTAGTTACTGACTGAAATACTACTGAAAACTTCCACTTCCATAAAATTAGGAGATGGATATCCTTTGCAGGTAACTTATTCTCTAGAGCAGGGCTGTCAAACTCGCAGCCCACGGGCCAGATGCATCATGTGCTGGCCCCACCCCCACCTGGTTTAGCAAAGGGAAAAAAGTCCTGATACATCACGTGATGCTGCCATGATGACGCAGGTTTGACACCCCTGCTCTATAGCATGTTAACAGTGCACAGGCATTGCATACAGAAGATTCCAGGTTTAATCCCTGACACCTCTAGGAAAAGTATTTTTTTAAATGGGGTAGATCTGCTGTCAGTCAATATAAGCAGTTTTGAATTAAACGAATCAATGGTCTGATTCAGTTTTGGGTATTATAATAAGCAGTGATAATTCTGGGTTGAGGTTACAGTGTGATATGCTGACTGCAGTATTTATTGAATGAAATTTCCAGCCCAGTTCTCCAACACATCTGGACAACTGACAGATAGAGGACTACAACTTCTTAGCATGTAATTGAACCACTTGTAATTAAACATAGTTGCTCAATACACTTGCAATTTCCTAGTTGGGGAAGTGAGGAGAACTCGTCATTTTTTTAAAAAAATGAATACCTTCTATGTAGAGTACATAAATTATTTGATTAAACTCTATTTAGCTATTTAATCATATTTAGAGATTAGAAATTGGCTGAACTGCCATCACACAAACACACACGGAGAGAAAAAAAAACCTGGCTCTCACACTTCTTTATAGACCACCTGGAAACCTAATTTGATTTTTTAAAATGAAGCTTTTATGTTTGTTTAATAAAATAGGCTGCTGTGAAAATATTTTATTATATTTCTAATCTCCCCTCCCCCCCGATTTCCTTTCATATAGGTAAACATTGGACTAAAATACATGAATCAAATGTACCGGTACTAGTTTTAAGGCAATCGTCATTGATAGAAGTAATTTATTTGCATCACAGGCTGTGGTTAAGCTCAATACAACTCAGAATGCATGCTTGTTTGACATATCCCTTTTCAAGAAAGGGTTTTTCAGTGAGAAATAGATTGTTTTCAAATCCATGATATTTACAACTTATGATCACGATGGAGCCCAACATTTCTGTGGCTAAATGAAATATTTGTTAAGTGAATTTTGTCCCATTTTACAGCTTTTCTTGCCAGTTGTTAAGCAGTGGTGGGATTCAATTTTTTTTACTACCGGTTCTGTGACTTGGTGGGCATGGCAGGGGAAGGATACTGTAAAATCTCCAGTCAGAGGTGGTATTTGCTGGTTCTCCGAACTACTCAAAATTTCCGCTACCAGTTCTCCAGAACTGGTCAGAACCTGCTGAATACCACTTCTGTTGTTAAGCGAATCATTGCATTTCTTAAGTTAGTAACACAGTTGTTAAGTGAACCTGGTTTCCCCAATGACTTTGCTTGTAGGAATGTCGCAAAAGGGGATCACATGATCCCAGGACAGCAGTGGTCATAAATATGAGTCGGTTAGTAAGGATCCAAATTTTGATCACATGTCCATGGGGATGCTGCAACAGTTGAAAAATGGTCATAAGTCACTTTTTCCAGTGACATTGTAACATTTAATGTCATTAAATGAACTGTTGTAAGTTGAGGACTACCTACATATTTTTCCCAAATGTATTGAGTGAGCTTGACTTATTGGCGAAGCTCAAGTTAGTTTTGTTCAGACTGAATAGAAGCATCTTGTAGTAATAGTTCTTCCTTTATATGATGATGGAAAAGTAAGGACGTTACTTTTGAGAGAAAACGATTCCCACCTCCCTTTACCTTCACCTCCTTATAATGTCTATGGAGATTCTCAGTCAGACAGGTCAAGGTTTTCCCCAAGGTGCTTTTTAAAGAGGCAACTGGATTTCTAGTTTTTCTTTGAAGACATTTCGCTTCTTATCCAAGAAGTGAAATGAAGCTGAGCTGAAGAAGCTTCTTGGATGAAAAGTGAAACATCTTCAAAGAAAAACCAGAAAGTCCAGGTGCCTCTTGAAAAGCACCTTTGGGGGCCTCCTTATAACATTAACCAGACAGTATCCACCCCTTGATAAGTTGACTTTTTAAAAAAATAACAATATAGATACATATTAGTGGAAATTCCTTCTTTTTTATCAGAATAATATACAGAATCCTCCATCTTTTAAGCTCTTAGGAAGAGAGATATACAGATATTACATCATGCCCTCGTGCATGAAGTTTTACATGGAGCATGACATAAAGCACCTCTTGCAGGACAGGGTAAAAATTCTGTTTTTTGAAAGTGTGTAGTACTGTCAGCTATAGTGGCCACCAAGTGGCAATACAGGTGAAACTTGAAAAATTAGAATATCGTGCAAAAGTTCATTTATTTCAGTAATGCAACTTAAAAGGTGAAACTATTTATTTTATTTATTTATTTTATTTGCCAATTGTTTACAAGATAATAAGTATAAGTGTATACATAGTTGTGAATACATGAAATGGGTACATATAAGAAAAATAAAAGAAGAATAAGAGAAACAATAGGACAGGGATGGTAGGCACGTTGGTGCGCTTATGCACGCCCCCTACAGGCCTCTTAGGAAAGGGGTGAGGTCAATAGTAGACAGTCCAAGATTAAAGTTTTTGGGGTTTGGGGAAGAAACTACAGAGTCGGGTAGAGTATTCCAGACATTGACCACTCTATTGCTGAAGTCGTATTTCCTGCATCAAGTTTGGTGCGGTTAACTTTGAGTTTGTATCTATTGTGTGCTCTTGTGTTGTTATGGTTGAAGCTGAAGTATTCAGTGACAGGTAGGACATTGCAATGTATGATTTTATATACCATGCTTAAATCAGACCGAAGACGGCGTAATTCAAGGTTTTCTAGTTTTAGAATTTCAAGTCTGGTGGCATAAGGTATTCTACAACGAGTAGAGGAGTGGAGAACTCTTCTTGTGAAATATTTCTGGACTTTCTCAATTGTGCTAATATCAGATATGTAATGTGGGTTCCAGACTGATGAACTGTATTCGAGTATTGGTCTAGCAAATGTTTTGTATGCTCTGGTTAGTAGTGTGATATTACCAGAGAAAAAGCTACGTAGGATTAGGTTAACAACTCTTAATGCCTTTTTGGCTATGTAGTTGCAGTGGGCTCTAGCACTTAGATCATTAGAGGTGAGTATTCCAAGGTCCTTTACAGAGCTTGGGTCATCAACAAGATCTTGACTATTCAGCTTGTATTTTATTTTCTGATTTTTTTTGCCAATATTTAAGACAGAGCATTTATTTGTTGAGATTTGAAGTTGCCATTTGTTTGACCATTCTGATACATAGTCAAGATCTTTTTGTAGGGTAGCATTATTGTCTGTGGTATTGAACAGCTTTACATCATCAGCGAAAAGAATGCAATTGCTCTTAATATGATCACAGAGGTCATTTATGTAGAGTATGAAGAGAGTTGGTCCTAGAACACTGCCTTGGGGGACACCACTATTGACAGGTACAGAATTTGATAGGACGCTCCCAATTTTGACCATTTGTTGTCTGTTTGCCAGGAATGCTTCTATCCAGTTATTCAGTTGTCCAAAGATACCATAGGATTTTATTTTTAGGAGTAGTTTGCTAATATATGAGGTAGACTCATTACATGCAAAGCAAGATAGTTCAAGCGGTGATTTGTCATAATTGTGATGATTATGTCTTACAGGTCATGAAAACCCCAAATCCACAATCTCAGAAAATTAGAATATTACATGCAATCAATAAAACAAGGATTGTACATAGAACAATATAGGACCTCTGAAAAGTATAAGCATGCATATGTACTCAATACTTGGTTTGGGCCCCTTTTGCAGCAATTACTGCCTCAATGTGGCGTGGCATGGAAGCTATCAGTCTGTTGGCACTACTGAGGTGTTATGGAAGACCAGGATGTTTCAATAGCAGCCTTCAGATCTTCTGCAGTCTCATCTGTCTCTCATCTTTCTCTTGGCAGTGCCCCATAGATTCTCTATGGGGTTCAGGGTCAGGCAAGTTTTCTGGCTAATCAAGCACCGTAATCCCACGGTCATTGAACCGGGTTTTGGTGCTTTTGGCAGTGTGGGCAGGTGCCAAGTCCTTCTGGAAAATGAAGTCAGCATCCTCATAAAGTTTGTCTATGGAATGAAGCATGAAGTGCTCCAAAATCTCCTGGTAGACAGCTGCATTGACCCTGGACTTAATGAAGCACAGTGGACCAACACCAGCAGATGACATGGCTCCCCAAACACAACCGTAGAAACTTCACATTGGACTTCAAGCATCTTGCAGTGTGTGCTTCTCCATTCTTCCTCCAGACTCTGGGTCCTTGGTTTCCAAATGAGATGCAAAAGTTGCTCTCATCATTAAAGAGGACTTTGGACCACTGAGCAACAGACCAGGTCTGTTTTTCTTTAGCTCAGGTAAGACGCTTCTGACGTTTTTTGTTGTTCAGGAGTGGCTTGGCAAGAGGAATATGACATTTGAAGCCCATGTCCAGGATCCGTCTGTTTGTGGTGGGTCTTGATGCACTGACTCCAGCCTCAGTCCACTCCTTGTGGAAGTCCCCAAGACTTTGGAACGGCCTTTTCCTGACACTCCTCTCCAGGTTGCGGTCATCCCTGCTGCTTGTGCACCTTTTTCTTCCACTTTTCCCTTCCACATAACTTCCTATTAATGTGCTTTGATACAGCACTTTGGGAACATCCAACTTTTTTTGCAATTACCTTTCGAGGCTTTCCCTCCTTATGGAGGGTGTCAATGATGGTTTTCTGCACAACTGTCAGGTCAGCAATCTTTCCCATGATTGTGATTCCTACTGAACCTGACTGAGAGACCATTTAAAGGCTCAGGGAACCCTTTGCAGGTGTTATGGCTTAATTAGCTGATTAGAGTAGGACACTTTGAGCCTAGAATATTCAACCTTTTCACAATATTCTATTTTCTGAGATTGTGGATTTGGGGTTTTCATGAGCTGTAAGCCATACTCATCTCAATTATGATACATCACGGCTTAGCTATCTTGCTTTGCATGTAATGACTCTATCTCATATATTAGTTTCACCTTTTAAGTTGCATTACTGAAATAAATGAAATTTGCATGATATTATAATTTTTCGAGTTTCACCCGTATATGATCAATTTCATCCTATTTGAGACTCTTCAGAGGTACATAGCCAGATGGGTGCATACTTCCTATCATGAATTGAATTCATGGACCATTGCATTTTAGATGAGTTTATATAGCTAATACACTGTAAATAATTATATAAAGTGTGGGGGGGGAAATCAGTCTTTCAGTTTTTTTCTTTTTAGTGCGCAATGTGGAGGCAATAGGATTCTTTTTTGTGTGTGTCTCACAGCTGATTGGGCTGGACATTGACTGAATGACATTTCTAGAAGGCTCTTATTGGTTAGCTGGATGGAATACAGTGATTGTGTCAACCATCTCGTTCATCATCTAGCAAATAAATATTTTTGGCCATTGGTTGTGCCAAGAGTATACTTTACTGAAGCTTAAATCATCACAGAAGTAGTGTAAGCTAAATCCGAGCTTTTCCCATGCAAACAACACAAAGGAAAGTTCTCTCTCTCTCTCCCCCCCCCCCCCACCAGTTATCTTCTGGTTATTTGCAAATGTCCAATCAGGTGCTTGTATATTGTTCAGGAAACAGGTGCTCAGGTTCCAGTTCTGCATATCGTTAATGACCTTGGATGACTGGAGCTTCTCACACAGTTCAGATCCCCCCTCTTTCTTCACATTCCAATCTTTTCCTCTTCCCCATGCTAATGTCTGGCTGCCAGCTCATGAAGCTTGTATAAGTGAAATGCAGCCATGACAGATTGGCTTATTATATTTTAAGAAAATTCTATGTCCTGAAATCAACAGGTGTCAAGATGATTAGTAATTTTATCCAAGCTACTGTGGGAGGAGAAGGGAGGGATAAGAGTAGCAAACTCCCTGGTCACAAATAAATATTTTTTGCAGCCATTTTTCAAATCTTTCCCTGAGAGCTATTCCATTTCTAAGATTACTTTTTGAAAACTTGGCTTCATATTTTTTGACTTTTGGAAAATGTGAATCACCAATAGTCCCAGGAATGGAAACACCTGCTGACTCAACCGTTGACTGAGTTCAATCATGTGACAAATAGGTATCATCCAGATGTGCTTTTAGAAAAGTTGTTGTTAAAATCAATGGGAATTGTGAGACAGAAAGCATAAGTAGGCTATAGGCTTGGATATTTTTGTAGTACAAAAATGTACCTGACACAGGATGAAATTTACTTTCAGGAAAACAAATGGGAAAAGAGCAAAGTATTGAATGCTGAAGACACTCTGGGGCTGTACTAACATCTTCAACCACCAAGTTTTTTTAATATATTTATCTATTCTATTAGGAGAATGCATCCATATCTACCAACTGGTTGTCTGAATACAAATTTAATCATAAATTTAGAGACTGTAACCATTTTAAGTCAAGCAAAATCCAAATACACAAGCGATTTCCTAGCAGCATCCTGACAGATCAACTGTTAATTGACATCAAGATAAACCCAGTCTACAAACTGTTCCAAAAAGCAAACAAGATCCAAGAAGGAAGCAAACATAAGGAAGATAAACCCTGTCTACAAACTGTTCCAAAAAGAAAACAAGATCCAAGACGAAAGGTAGCAAACATCCTTCCTTATCACATACAATTATAAGGATCAGCCATTATATGTGTCAATCTACAGAGTCAATTTATAGAGGAGTCAGTTTTCTCTATGGCCCCTCTCTTAGAGGCTGAATTAAAAGCCATCTTCAAGCTGAGTTCTTCTTGGACTGCAGGAATATGTATTTTTTTCTGTCAAATGAGGCAATATTATTCACTGATCTCGTATTGAATGTCCAGCTCTGAAACCAGCTTGTTCTTCAGCCAACACTTTCTCTTGCATTAGTCAATCAATATGTTTTAGGTAGAAGTGTGTACATAGTAGTATTAATGTTTAATAAGTTCATTGGTTGACGGTTTGCTGGAATATACTTATTTCCTTTCTTAAAAATTGGAAGTTTTACAGAATGGCCCATTATTTAGATAACCAAATGGACAGCTGTGTAGAGGTCAATAAGAAGTCAAAGGCAAGGATCTAGTGGTCTTAATTTGATTTGAAGAGTTCCACTGGGATCAAGCCTCCTCCAGTTGATTTATTTTCATTTGTGCAATGAATATGGAGGCCTCTGAATTAATGACATTAAAAACCAATGAGGACCTGAGACAATGAATGAGAGACACAAATTGTTAGAGAGTATCTGAATCTGCCATTAATGAAGGAGAAACTTCCTAATAGTGAGAACAGCTTGCCTTCATAGCTTCAACACTTCAGGTTTTTAAGAAGAACCTGGACAGCCATTTTGTCTGAAATGGGATAGGGTCTCCTGCTTGAGCCGAGAGTCAGACTAGAAGACTTCCAAGCTCCCTTCCACCTCTATTCTGTAACGTAACAATTCTGGGCAAGAAACTTGGGGGGGGGGGTGTTGGAAATACAATGCCAGGAAACAATATATTTTTTCCCCTTTGGCAGCTTATGCCAACTTCTTGAAATTGGCCCTTTGTTCTTCTAGCATCTTCCTTTTAATAGGACTTTATATTGTTTTGGGAAAGAACATCCTGTAAAGACTGTTGATTAAATTGAGTAATGAATTTCTCTAAACATTGCCTTCACTATGACTTAGTGTTTTCAAAGTAAGCTTTGGAGGCCTTAGGTTTAGATTTCTGGAGAAATTAGCCATTAGAACATTGAAGCAGCATTTTCACATTTATGAGACAACCGAACTGGACAGTTCCTGGACCAAATAACCTCATTTTAGGAATCAAACAGTCATTGAGGATTAACCACATCTGCTGATGTGTGGACAGATTTATAGTCATTAAGTTTTTCACCAGCAATTGGATCAAGCTTTTTTTCCCTGTTGTTTCCAATTATGTGATGACTGGAAGATTTAACGTTAGATCACTAGCCTTTCCATTTCCCAGATATTTACACTGCAAGTCAGAATACTATTGACCAAGCTAAAAGATTTCTTAGTTACCCTTACTTTTCCCCCAGATTTATGCCAACATTCATAGTTTATAAAACAACTCTGATCAAAGAACTTTGGGTTTTTTCCAAAGCTGGCCAAAACCTGAATCTCTCCCTTCCTAAGCTTCTACAACCATCCCTTCCGAATCCCATACAAAAAGAAAATGACATATCTTTTCCAGATAGCAAGCTAACAAACTTATATTTGAAAACCGTGTCAATGTAAATGACTGTCACAGTGTATGTATGATGGCATATAGCTAAATTGGGAGAATGAGGAAAGATCGGCTGTAAACAACATGCAAAACACTAAAATACTGGCATATCATTTTGTATATGCCTTGATTTCACAGTAATTTTACACAGTCATGGTGAAGCAACATAGGAGGAAAGGGTATTGATAAGTTCCCTGCTATAGAAAACAGATTATTGCACAAATGTATAGTAGCCTACATAGAATGAATTCTTGCTGAGTTCATTAAGTGAAGATATATATTTTAAACTTACAAGATAAAAATAGAAGCTAGGAAATATATTCAAATAAATATTTTCAATTTTTCAGGTATATAAATAGTATATCCAAATCTGATAAACTGAAGATGTTCAATAAAGCACTGTATTAGAGGAGCTGTTATGACACACTATGACATTTTACAACAGCGACAATTTAATAAATTATAATAGCAAATGAGAACCAGTTTGATATATTGGTTAAGACAGGGATCCCAAGCCCCTGG
The DNA here is from genome assembly GCF_049901735.1 of Notechis scutatus. Lineage (NCBI taxonomy): Eukaryota > Metazoa > Chordata > Lepidosauria > Squamata > Elapidae > Notechis > Notechis scutatus. The sequence continues at coordinate 105,688,733 of NC_142012.1, forward strand.
GCCGTTGCCCATTACCGGGCCTTGAGCCATTCAGAACTGGGACACGAAAGTGAAGGGGGGGGGAGGGGAACATATGTGTGTGCACATCCCCATTTGCATGAGCAATGGGCAAGTGTGTGGATTTGCATGCTACATTTGCGTGAGTGGCGGGCAAGCATGCCCACTGCTCACATGAATTCCTTCCTTCCTTCCTTCCTTCCTTCCTTCCTTCCTTCCTTCCTTCCTTCCTTCCTTCCTTCCTTCCTTCTAAAATACTATTAATAACTAAATGATATCTTATTACAGGTGAAATTTAGCTACTCTAAAAAAGCTATTCAGCAAGCCTAAAACACCTTCCCCCACCCATTTTTCTACTTTTGTCAAACTGTTGCTTTGATTTGATTTTTCTCCTTTTGTCAAACTGTTGACTTTGAAATCACTTTGATATTACCTCCTGTTGTAACATCACTCATGTCTATATTATATATTTAATATAATATGTCATCAATATAGTTCTGAATGTGCATTACTGCTAAGAAAGACTTAAGAATTCTTAAGTATTAGCAGTTAATTTAATGTGATTTTTCTATACATGTTTTGAAAATTATTTTAAATCTTGCTAACTATATTTTGCACATTTTGTTTGCCTCAATTATTAAAAAGTAATATTTTTGGTCCCTTTTTTGGTTTGTTTTAATTTTCTTCTTTGAAACGAATTAAATGATTCAGTGAATTTGTATCTACAATCGTGCCATGTTTTCCAAACCTTCCTTTAGCTGATTTTCAGTGAATGGTTTTGATCCAAGTATAAATTCTGTAGTCTTTGTAATTCCCCCTCCCCCGTTTAAAACAATTATCTCTACCCTAGCATGAAGATGTTCCAAAACTGAGAATGAAAAATAAATAAAAGAATTTAATTATTTTTGCCACATTTTCCTAGTTATAAAAACTAATTTATAAATGGGTTGGATATTACTTTAATTTGTGGAATTCTTTGATTAAGAAGGGCATAATTAAATAATAACATTTAAATACTGTGTTCATACTTGTTTGAAATTCTTGATCAACTGGTAGAAATGTATCGTAATAAACAGCTTCCGCTGATGTACCTCAGTTTATTTTTGTGGATCTGGGAATTCCAATCCCACCAAAGTGGATTTATATGTTAATTTTTTTTCTTCCTTTAAACAAGTTTTTACCAAATGTATTGTTTTGATATGTTTATTTGTTTGTTTGTTTATTTATTTATTTATTTATTTATTGCATCTATGGCAAAATTGTATGGTACCTAGAATAAAAAGAATAATTTTAGAAGCCATATTTTATTTTATTTTCTGATCTTTTTTTATGAATTAGTAACAAAATTATGTATTTAAATCTGTCCTAGTGTACTAATATTCACTATAACAATTTTGAGTGGCTATATTTTATGTCAAGCTCAGTGCGTCTTGTTAGGAAAATTGGAAAGTTGTCAAAGAACAATTAATAGGTTTACATAAAGAGAAAACAGAAGAGTAACCTTCAAAATTTCAGAAGATATCAGGGAGAGAGGGGGGATAAGGTTTCCCCAACCTCAGATTATATTATATAGCAAACTGCCTATCATGGTTAACAAAATGGATGAAAGTTCCCAATAGTAGAATATAAACTATGGAGAAAGCAGACTTAGCTAATGGACTTCACAGATATTTGTGGTATAAGGAAACAAAAGGAGACAAGAATCTCAAGGGACACATTATAAGAGAAAAATCTGTTAATAATTTGGAATCGTTAAAAGCAATAATAAATCCAGTGATTTTACCACTAGCATCCCTGTCAAATGCTTTTTATTGCAAAGATATTTAAAGTAAGAAAGATCTGATTACATATGCCAACATGATATATTTAGACTCAAGAAATAGACTAAAGACACAATACGAATTAGTTAATGATGTAAGAAATCTGGCTTGGTTAATATATCTTCAAAAAACTAGAAGAATAAAAAGCAATCTCAAAAAAAGAAGAAGGGACCTTAAAATATTTATATATAGAACCAAGACAATTAATTAGAATGCATTTAGAAACTGCTACTTAAATATGAAACAGATACAGAACCAATGTAAAAAAAAAACCACCTTGCATTTTAAAATGGATGCAAAATTTCAAAGAAGTAACAACAATGGATCAATGGGAAGATTTATAGAAAAATCAATAAAACTTACACCAAGCCACAATCTGAGGGAAAATTGGTATAAAATGTTTTACAGATGGTATATAACTCAATCAACAATTGCCAAGATAGATAAATCATGCAACAATAGATGTTTGGAATGCCACAACAAGGAAGGAATGTTTTTTCAAATGTGGTGGTTATATAAAAACCTAGCTCAGTGTATCTTGTTATGCATCTGCTTAGCATTGTTCTATTCAACTTAAACATTCCAAATGTTTTTGTTAGGATTTGAAAAAAATATGGTTTTGGACATTGTTCCCATTTCAGGAATTACTTTCTATAAGAGTTGCTTAGACTGATAAAGGTTCAGAAGATAGTTGTGTAAATGGACATTTAAAAGAAAAAGGCTGCTTAGATGATGTAGCTATTGCAATGTGTGAGATAACACACTTTCTCCTACAACCTCAGTAAGATGAGTATTTTCCTCATTTGTGGTAGCAGTCACATAATTCTTACTGGATGCTAGGTCACATTAATATGTACCTTCCACTTGCTAGTGCCACAACTAAGCAACTCCAGTGGTAGATTGGGAGAGAGACAATGAGGGACTATAAAACTTGCTCAATGAAAGCAACTCCTTTGTGAGTTGAATTCAAACACCATCATCTTTGTTCCAGGTTCACCCTGTTGTATGGAAAATAGGAGGATGAAGGAGTATTAGGTATGTTTGCAGGATAAAACTCTAATAAACACATCTCTTGAATGGACTAATTATTAAGATTGTTGGAAGTAGAGGTGACACTCGAAAAATTAAAATATCGTGCAAAAGTTCATTTATTGCAGTAATGCAACTTATAAGGTGAAACTAATATATGAGATAGACTCATTACATGCAAAGCAAGATAGTTCAAGCCGTGATTTGTCATAATTGTGATGATTATGGCTTACAGCTCATAAAAACCCCAAATCCTCAATCTCAGAAAATTAGAATATTACATGCAATCAATAAAACAAGGATTGTACATAGAACAATATCGGACCTCTGAAAAGTATAGGCATGCAGATGTACCTCAGTACTTGGTTTGGGCCCCTTTTGGAGCAATTACTGCCTCAATGCGGCATGGCATGGAAGCTATCAGTCTGTGGCATTGCTGAGGTGTTGTGGAAGACCAGGATGCTTCAATAGCGGCCTTCAGCTCTTCTGCATTATTCGGTCTCATGTCTCTCATCTTTCTCTTGGCAATGCCCCATAGATTCTCTATGGGGTTCAAGTCAGGCAAGTTTGCTGGCCAATCAAACATAGTAATCCCACGGTCATTGAACCAGGTTTTGGTGCTTTTGGCAGTGTGGGCAGGTGCCAAGTCCTGCTGGAAAATGAAATCAGCATCCCCATAAAGCTTGTCTGCGGAAGGAAGCATGAAGTGCCCCAAAATCTCCTGGTAGACAGCTGCATTGACCCTGGACTTAATGAAGCACAATGGACCAACACCAGCAGATGACATGGCTCCCCAAATCAACAGACTGTGGAAACTTCACACTGGACTTCAAGCATCTTGCAGTGTGTGCCTCTCCATTCTTCCTCCAGACTCTGAGTGCTTGGTTTCCAAATGAGATGCAAAAGTTACTCTCATCAGAAAAGAGGACTTTGGACCACTGAGCAACAGACCAGTTCTGTTTTTCTTTAGCCCAGGTAAGACGCTTCTGATGTTGTTTGTTGTTCAGGAGCAGCTTGACAAGAGGAATACGACATTTGAAGTCCATGTCCAGGATCCGTCTGTGTGTGGTGGGTCTTGATGCACTGACTCCAACCTCAGTCCACTCCTTGTGAAAGTCCCCAACACTTTTGAATGGCCATTTCCTGACAATTCTCTCCAGGTTGCGGTCATCCCTGCTGCTTGTGCACCTTTTTTCCCCATACTTTTCCCCTACACATAACTTTCTATTAATGTGCTTTGATACAGCACTTTGGGAACATCCAACTTTGTTTGCAATTACCCTTTGAGGGTGTCAATGATGGTTTTCTGCACAACTGTCAGGTCAGCAGTCTTTCCCATGATTGTGATTCCTACTGAACCTGACTGAGAGACCATTTAAAGGCTCAGGGAACCCTTTGCAGGTGTTATGGCTTAATTAGCTGATTAGAGTGGGACACTTTGAGCCTAGAATATTGAACCTTTTCAGATATTCTAATTTTCTGAGATTGTGGATTTGGGGTTTTCATGAGCTGTAAACCATAATCATCTCAATTATGACACATCATGGCTTGAACTATCTTGCTTTGCATGTAATGAGTCTATCTCACATATTAGGTTCACCTTTTAAGTTGCATTAATGAAATAAATGAACTTTTGCACGATATTCTAATTTTTCGAGTTTCACCTGTAGAAGGAAGAGCACACAATAGATACAAACTCAAGGTTAACCGCACCTAACTTGATTGCAGGAAATACAGCTTCAGCAACAGAGTGGTCAATGTCTGGAATACTCTACCTGACTCTGTGGTTTCTTGTATTCATAACTATGTATATACTTATACCTATTATCTTGTAAGTGATTGACAAATCAAAATAAATAAATGAAAATAAATAAATGTAAAGTTGCTTTATTAGAGCAAGATTAAAGGAAAGGTCTTATTATTCCTTTTGTTGACACCAGGCCTGAAATGGCAATGCTTTATGGATTTGTTTATAGATAAGAGATGGGATATGGGAAGACGAGAGATAATGTTCTAAATTGCAGTGTTTTCACTATTACAAATAATTTCTCCCTCACTTCCTCTAAGCAGACAAGAAATGGTCAGAGAAAGCATAGGAGAGATGAAAGACATTGTATAGGTGGTCTTTTTATAATAGATCAGGGCATTTGTTTCTTTTTCTGATGTATGCTGAAGTGTGTTAGTAGTCATCTGAATAAATGTTCTTACATACCCTGTTTCTCCAACAATATGGCCTCCCCCAATAGGAAGTCCCAGCATGTTTTATAGGCATGAAATGAAATTAAGCCCCTCCCCCCAAATTAAGGCCTATATTAAAACATGCGAAATGGGGGGGAATGGTGGGGGGGCTTGCCGTTAGGAAGTACTTTTGTTGCACACCCGGATATGGTGCTGCCTGCGTTGACTCCGATACGAAGTGCCCCACCAACGCCGAGGTCAACATCCAAGCCGTCGTCGCCCGCCCGAAGATGCAAGGGGGGGGATTAAGTCACCCCCGAAAAGACGGCCTAGCCATTTTTTCAGGGCTCAAAAAAAAAATAAGACCCAGCCTTGTTATATGAGAAACATGGTAGTTCCTCTTGTTGGCTTTTTGGAGATGATCTATTTCTCTCTGTGTCTTTTTTTTTTTTTTTTTAGATAGACGAGATTCAGAATGGAATATAAATTTGGCATCACTGGATAACATCCAGTGTTATCTAAGACATTGGAACTAGAGTTTTAATTGTTCTATTGAATATCTAGTATTTTGTTCTTAATCTGATCTAGCTCTTTTATTTTGCAGACAAAAGGTACATTCAATAACAGTTTAATCTTCTGATATAATATTATTAAATATTGTACATACGCAATATAATAGACAGAAGACAAGTTTTTAAAAAAGTCTCACTTCAAAAAGCCTACGGTTTTTTCTATTTAAAAGTTTAAAATTGTTATATAAGCCAGTGTATGATATATACTTACAGCCTTAATCAATGATACTGAAAATTGAAAAGACCTTTGTTTCAAATCAAACCCAACAATCTAAAGTGATTTCCCATGTCAGAAAGATTGCTTGACAGAAGTCAGACATGTTCTTGATGAGGAAGAATATCTCAATCCACAGAATCTTCTAATTAAAAGAGAAAAAATATTTTCCATTTTTCTTGCTGTTGGTTGTATGTTTTCTAGTACTCTGTACGTTGAGTGAAATATTGATGCAAGCTTCTCTGAATGTGAAATAGCAAATATTAGGTACTGAACTATAATTAAACAAGGAAGAGAGTTTGAGGAATGTTATTGGAATGGGTGGCTTTGCAATACTTTGCTTGGTTGGTTTCCATATAAATAGAAAATATTATGAGAGAAAGAGAGAGAGAGAGGGAGAGGAAGAGAGGAGGGGGGAGGGAGGAAGGTAGAAACTTACATAAATTTTGTACATTTTTTGTCAAAAAAAGAGGAAAAAATGCTATTATGGTAATTGAGTCCTGCTTTAGAAGCATTTGCGGTGGACAATGGACGGTCTGGATTTATTATATTCCTGTTTGCTGATCCACATTTGAATATTAATATTCAAATATTAACCTTTTATGCCTGCCGTAATATAGACTTAGAATTATAAAGAACATGCTGATATTTTAAGACATTTTAAAAAATGTTTTGTGATGATAGCATGTATTTTTAACATCCATCTATTTCCCTTCCCTTCTTTTCTTTTTCATTCCTTTCTATCTTGCAGCATGGTGGACAGTTTCTTTGCAGGGTTAGTCTATAGCACTGTTGTTGATCTAAGGTTATTTCAGATAAGAGTTTATGACCAAATGAAACTGGCATACCCCCTAGCCATCAGGCACTAAGCCATCTTGACAGATGGGCATAAGGGTGAGCAAGCAAGAAACCATGTTGGAACATTCAATTTGTTAGTAAAGGGCAAAATTCCTGTACAGGATGTTAAAAGTAGGTCTATAAATTAAAGGAAATGTCACTGATACTCTCTTATGTTCCAAAATACATTGTGAAAATAATAACATGTTTTCTGCAATTTGCAGAAGATGTACCGTTTTGCTGAGGTAAGTTGGCAAAAGGAATTTCAAGTCAATTTGTAATAGCTTGCTAAATATTCTCCCAAAACTCATTGGCAGTGATTAAGTGAAATGAAAGCAAGAGGGAGGCATGTCCTGGTTTATTGTATCTGTTCAACACACACACACACACACACACACACCAACATACATTTATTTCTATATTTCTATAGTCTTTATTTCACATCAGAGGTGGTATTCAGCAGGTTCTGACCAGTTCTGGAGATCCAGTAGCAGAAATTTTGAGTAGTTCGGAGAACCGGTAGTGGAAATTTTGAGTAGTTCAGAGAACTGGCAAATACCACCTCTGACTGCCCCTGCCCCAACCTATTCTCTGCCTCCCAAGTCCCAGCTGATCGGCTGGGTCTTCTTTGTTGCTCTGCACAGGAGAATGGAGCTGGAAAGCAGGTTAGTGGGATGGGGAGGGAATGGGATTTTGCAGCAATCTTCCCCCAGGAGTGGATGGGAATGGAGATTTTACAATATCGTTCCCCTGCCACACCCACCAAGCCACATCCACCAAGCCAAGCCAATCCCACCAAGCCATGCCCACAGAACCAGTAGTAAAAATATTTGAATCCCATCACTGTTTCACATGTGCTACAATCTAACAACCATAGCCTAAAAATGTTAGTAGGAAAATGTTAAAACTCCAATTTGAATGTGAAACTAGTAGAAAGGGAGATTGGGATTGTATCTACTCCATTCAGTTTGTTTGACCTTCAGTAGGGAGGGAGTGGAGTTTCATATATCTGGCACTATATTGAGAGAGTGAAGTTTCCACGCATACGTGGTGACAAAAGGGTAAATTTCTTCCTTCTATAAAGAAGTGTGATCTGGATGGAAAATACCCATAGGATCCAAAAATATGCTTTCTTATGTTTTTGAAGTTACAAGTTTCTCAATGAAAAACTTGTATTTCTGCAAGTATTTTATTCCTGATGTCCAATTATAATCTTATTTTGTCTAGAAGCCTTTCAAGTAGGACCAGGCTAGGTAATTAGAGTCATGAAATTCAATAGTACTTTTTCTTTAAGGTTACTGTAATAGGATCTTGAATCTGAATACAATTTCTTCTCCTTTTCTTTATCTCTGTGGAGGATATTGTATGAGATGGTTTCTCAGTTTACACTTCTGCCCTGGACTCAGCTTTCTTTTATCTAATCGTTGCCTTGATAGTGGATCTTAGTCCTCTCCCTCAAAGTTATTCCCTGAAGGGACCTTGATGCTGACTGAGCTTGGCTGCTTTTTGCAGATGTTCCATTACCCAAACTAGGTAACATCATGAGTGCTAGACAAAGCACAATATTCGGACAGAACACAATATTTACAAAAAGCAAAAGAAATATTAGAAGACAAAGAAACTTATATATCAGTCAGCACTAATAGAATACAAAAAATAGACAAATGGATCAAGAGAACTTTCAATGACCTAAGAAAAGCCAAATTACCAAAAAGGAATAGTGGTGGATGAGAAGCAGTGGATCTATATTCTCACATTTCTACATATACTCCAAAATACACAAGCCTGACATACACTTCTGTCCATTGTATCATTACCAGGGACCGCTACAGAGCGATAGCAGTTAGACTTATATACCGTGTCAGAGTGCTTTATAGCACTCTCTAAGCAGTTTAAAATTGCCCCCAACAATTTGTATCAACCTTGGAAGGATGGAAGGCTTGAATTAGTCAGGACCAAACTACTGGCAGTGGCCAGAGTCAGCCTGCAATATTGCACTCTAACTACTGGGCCACCATGGCTCCTACATAAATCATCGCAAAAGACTTAACCAAAAGGCTTGGGAACCTCACAAGAGGAAGCAAACACTCTTATCAACTGTCCACTGCAGGGCCTTCAAAAAAATCAGACACATGACTATAGATGATAGCACTTTTGATATTCCTGGGTAGTAAAAATCTGCAAGAAACAACCAAGCTCAGAGAGCATCAAGGACCCAGCATTTCAATTCTGAGCTTTAAATATTCTCCTTTATTGATATCTTTTCCCACTACTCTAAATTTATCCTCCATTTTCTCTGAGCAGTTATTTTATTTATTTAATATTCTTTCTACTCTAAATCATTACAGCTTCACTATTTCTTAACACCACACCCTTCAGGACAGTAGGACTACAAGACTGAAGGAGGTTGAGTAAAATATCTTGTGATGCCCCCTGGTGGAGCACTCTATGTATTCTTTCTCACAGGAATGACAGGGAAAAATTTGGAATGAATTGTTTTGTTTTGTTTTAAGAGTGCAAGGCAGTAAATTTGGGATCTGCCTTAATAATCTAGGTTTATCATCCTCCTTCGCTCCAGTATTGTCTACTCTGGCATCACAGGAGTTTTATTCCTAGAGTGCTGAAGAGAGCAGATTGGGAAAAGCTGCACTAGATCATATGGTCATTATACAGTGTTATCTGGATATTAATACAAGCTATGCAGCTTTCTAATTGCTAAAGAACAATTGCTCTATTTATTGGAATATCAGTCAGGGCATATGTATACACATGCATATTTTACAGCTTATTAAAACTGATCTTTAAGAATTAAGCTTGTTTGCCAGCTAAACTGAAAGACACACATTTATTCTTCATTTTCTAAAATTAACACACAGCTGTAGGAATCTTAGCCGTTGTAAATTTTGTATAATACTACAGTTAGGTCTCTTCCATATAATAGAAAGACTAAATAAGTATGCAAAGGCTTGGTTTCATACAACACAGGCTACCCATAAATAAACTCACTGATTCAATGGGACTTATTTGTGTCTACATGAATAAAGGACTTCAGTCTTGGGTAAGTATCCTACAAAAGAGAATAAAGCTGGAAACAGCCCTTGATTCCATGTATATTGACTTTGGCAATGATGTGGCATGAAACATTAAACCTCTGATAGAAATAAATGATTATCTCACAAGAAGAATGTTCTCTGTTAACTTAGTAAATGTATGCTAATTCAGTTACTAACATATAACTATGAAACATAACCAGATATGTTATTTATTTGGAACTTGTTTTGGAAAAGATTGCAGAACCCATGAAGCAATTATTCACAGAGTACATAAAAATGCCACCTTATGTATAATTTATACGACTAATGTTAGTTATGGTCTGTTTAATGCTATTTAATGCTGCCGAATGACGTCACACTTCTTTCTACGCAGTTTGGGGGTGGGGATGAAAATAACAGTCAAAAACATTTTATAGGGTGAGACTATGTTCATTGATTTTTTTCCCCCCAGAATTAATGTAGTAATTTAAAAATTAATGTAGCAATTAATGTAGTAATAAACAACAAACATGCAACCACTGGGGAAGATATCTAAAGTGTTTGTGAACAGAGTTGCGCTGTGTAGCACATACAGTGCTTACTATATAGTTATTTTAATCATCATTTACTTACTGTATTTGTGTTATCTAATATGCCTTGAGCAATTCATTTTGCCAACAGCACAGTAAATTGCTGCACAGGCTCGTCCCTTTATTAGTGGCAATTATGAAATCCAATTTTAGTTGTACTTACTACATTTCCTCCACTGCCTACAGGGCATCCCTATGGGAAGGATATGAGTTAGTGCTTCTGGTCTTAATCTTTACGTCTTTTACCCCCATGTTTGTACATTCTCGGGAATACATATATTCCTCTATTTCCACCAAACGCTTTTCTTCTTTCTCATTCTCTTTCTCAGCCTTTGTGTAGACGAGACAAGATACAAGGTGGATGGAAACTAATGGATGGAAACTAGTCAAGGAGAGAAGCAACCTTGAATTAAGGAAGAAGTTCCTAACAGTGAGGACAATTAACTAGTGAGACAGCTTGCCTCCAGAAGTTGTGGGTGCTTCATCACTGGAGGTTTTTAGGAAGAGACTGGACAGTCACTTGTCTGAAATGGTATAGGTTCTCTTGCTTGAGCAAGGGGGATGGACTAGAAGACCTCCAAGGTCCCTTCCAACTCTAGTCTGATTCATTGATTGATTGATGGCAGAGGATGATAGCAAAAGGGAATCTGACATGTAAACAGTGATGTCTTGTGTCCTTTCTTCAAATGGGCACAAATTGCACAATAAAAATGCTTCCTCTTTTAGGATTATTTTGAAGCTGTTGCCTATGGCTCATATTTGTCAGCCTGAGCAACCACAAAAAGACATAAAGCTTTAATGAAAGATCATCAAATCTGCTGCATCCCATCCCATTAAATAATTTGATACTTAAATTAATTATAAGGTCCAATCCATGAAGTTTTCCTCCTTCCTCCTCTTGTTAATAAACAGTTTACTAAAATGATCTAGGATAGGATTCCTCTTAGTTGCCCAGCATAGAGATCAATTTGACTGATGGATAATAAGTGCTTTCTCATGCTTAGTTCACAAAAAAATCCCTTCCCCTTTTCTGCCTGACCTGCCAGACTTTTGAGGCAACCTTTCTGAGCTCTTGTCCTGATGGATTTGTCTCAATGCAGGGAGACATGTGCAAGATCTGTACAATGGGGGAACAAAACAACCACTTCATAAATGCATGGCACAACATGGAAGAACAAACCCATCAGGACAAGATTCAGCACTCCACCTGCATTTGAAAGACAAAGGCCACACTTTTGAAGACAGCAAAAAGTCCACATTCTGGCTAGAGAGAACCTCTGGTTTGAAAGAGGGGTAAAAGAGTCATCTACGGTATGTTAAAACTGAACAGCCTTCTCTCAACAGACAGGGAGTGGTATGACACCACATATCTCCTATTTACTACACAATCCTTTAGGAATTTCCAAGAAAGTTCCACACCCATTTGTACTGGGATTCAGATGACCCTGAGGGCACAGATAAAACCCCAAGGGGCCTGAACAACTCTCAGAGACCTAACGACCCACCTTCAAAATGCTAACAACCAGATGACTGCAAGGAATATAAATCCTTCTCCAGCGTTCTCTAGCATTCAGTCAGAAGTGAGGATGGTTCTGGGATGAGAAGTGAAACGTCTTCAAGAAAAAAAATCAAGAAAGTCCAGTTAGATTAAAAAAAAAAACACCTTTGGGACAACCATGACTTAGATGACTGAGAATCTCCATAGACTTGTGAGGACTTGTAGGTTTCCCTGTGATCTTCATGATCAATCACTAATGACTTAACAGGAATATCAAGGTGCTGTTAATGTTTGTTTTTTCCCCTATTGATATCCAGCCCTTTTCTCTTCAGATTTTCCCCAATATAACTCATAACCCAAATTCTGTGCGATTTCCAGGAATAATTTTAGATGAATGAAAAATCAGATTCTTCTTTAGCTAATGTTCCATTGAAACAACATCTATTGTAGCATTGTGTCTATAATATAGAGGAGATCTAAGATTTTTGGGGGGGCTGAGATTGCATCCATTCATGTATGTTATTGCATGTCACCAGATCTTCTTGGCATCTGGAACAGGCTATTCCAAAATAGTCTTCCTTTTCCAGGCATTAAAACTACAAAAATAAATCAATTTTTAAAATTGTAATAATTTTATACATTTTAATTATTCCTGAACCCAACTGCTGGTATCATTCTCATTATACATGTGGTCTATGTCATTCTTTCTAAAGAAGCAAAATATGACATGAAAATTCCAGAAATAGGAAAACTGGAAATATTGAAATTGCTTTTCATTTAGTTCAACGTTTTATAGAAATTCTTCTTTTTCTATTAAATAATATCCTTAGCAGCATGCCAAAGAGGGCATTTCTCAATGAAATAGTGATAGCCTTTTAAAAAGCTTTTCAACTTCAGAATCAATTGTTTATATATGCTAAACAGACTAAGTAGCAGTGTTGGAAATGCAAAAGCTATGAAAATAGATTCTGGATTCCTTCTGGAATCCTATGAAATTGCAGGAAATTCCATGAAAGAAGTTTCACAGAAACTTTAAGTAACTGTCAAATATTTCTGTTTATTCTTGGGATCAAATAATATGTTCAATTTTTGTAATCAGTCATCTATGTTAACAAATAGGACAATGTTTGAATAAGTAAAACTTTATCAAATCCAATGTCTCCTGGAACAATTTCTGCGTATTTTCTGAACTTACAAACTTACTATTAAGGAAGTGGAAACATTTCCTTCTTGTTAACTGTGGCAGAACAACTGAGAATCAGATTTATGTCCGATCTGAATTTTTGTTGTTGCTGGTCCTATCTATTCTCATTTTACAATGCATTCTGATTAAAGGTTGCATTAAAATTGTATATGTGTGTTGAAAATGCCTTCTATGGAAGTAAACTGGCAATCTATGCATATGATGGCATAGGGACAAACCATTGGACATATTACAATATTCCATGTGTTCTGGAATTTTGTACAATAAAGGTTTCCATGATTGTAATTATCCTATTTAGTTGAAAATTACTTATGTTCTTTTGCAAGCTTTCTTGTCATGTAGAAGTCAGGACTGGAACATTAGTATCTGGAATTGATTTACAAAAAGGAAAGTGAACAGTCTCTAAACCTTCCAGCACATTTGGAAGGCACCAGTTTAAAGAAAGCTAATGTTGGCCATGATAGAAAGTTAGCGGCTATTCAGGCCTCTCTGAAAAATTGGGAAGTGGTGCAATAGCAAACTCTGGAAGGTTGCAAAGAGTGAGATACGAGTGCCATGAAGTCCAGAAGGATCATTGTCCATCACAGACAATGATATGGGTGCAATGCCATACAAGGTGTCCAGAGCTGTAATTGGAGCTAATTAGTACATTAAATGTAACAGCGATGAAACAATTGACATTCAAACATTTATTATTTATTTTGTCAAATGCTTACAATATAAAAGAAATAAGAATTAGCATGTTTAAATACATGAAATAGGAACTAATAATTGGGGACAACGGGATGCTGAAAAAAAGAAGCTGTCAGCAGGGTTCAAGGAACCCTGTAGGTTGCATAAATACAAAAATAAAACAAAAAAAAACAAAAAAATCCCAGATCCTTTAACTAAAAACTAAGGGGGATCCTGTCTGGTTTTTTTTTAAAGCACTCCAGTGGGGACTGAAATGTTGTAAAACATTGTGTATCAGCTAGAAAAGGATGATCTAGGAAAGAAGCATGGGGCAACACTGCTAGTTGGAAACATCTACCTCAAATTCTCCATACTCTCAGGAGAATAATGTGCAATATTCTATTGCTGGTCCCAGGGATGTGTGTGTGTATTAAATATGAAATGATAGAGACCCCTAGGAATTTCCCATTAAGGAGAGTGTTAATCTCAATTAGAAGGGTTTTCTTTCTGTTTAGAGAAATGTGAAGTCTTAGGAATATGGCAATTCACTGGGATGTTTCCAGATTAAAAATCTACTGGTGAACTTTATCTATTTATGTATGCAGATCTCGATGAAGTAAACAGACCGGTCCACAACCTGGTTAAGCCTGAAAATACTTGGACTAATGACAATTTAATCCCATTGAATTCAGAACTAAATCAGCTTAAATTCAAGTGCCTCCTCTTAATTGGTTTTTCAATCACAGTCTTAGTGACACAGACCCTCTGCATTGTCTTTGATAATGATCCGTAAATAGTTTTATTCTGTGTTTTTTTTTTCCAAAGGGGAAGGAAAAAGCGCTGTTCTCAGACACTGAATGGCAAACAACTAATGACATATTTTTTTTAATTATGTGCATGCCTTAACTAAGCAAGTAGACAGTTTATAGTTACCTTCAATATGTAAACTACAAATTATTAGTGCATGAAAATGGCATCCAAGTTCTGTTGCTGGGGTCTAGTAATTTTGGATATTTTCCATGCTATTACTGCCTGCTCCATATACCTTTACTGGTTCTTTTTGAAATTAACTTAATGGCACTCTACAGAAATGGACTGCCTACTGAGAAAGAAAGCTTGCTTGCGAAGATGGACTAACTTCCTACTGAGAAGCACTGATTTGGCACAAACAGAGAAATGCTTTCGCATTAATTCACTTGGGTATCAGATTCTTCAAAATAAATAATTAAATGCCCTTAAGAAGGGAGCAGTCAATGATTATTTCAATCATTTGGACCTGTGCTCTTTGATTTTATATTACACAGTTTCAAAGCTAAATAAACCTGCACATTCTCTAAGACATCTCTAATAATAAAATCTTCAAACTACTTCTCTGAGGCAATATTTACCCAAGACTAGGACAGATTAAGAACATTTGAAAATAAGGCTCTCTTTTTATCTAGGGAATATTGTTCACCCACATCACATATGATGTGATCACATCACACATTTTGTGGTTAATGATGCTAGGTGTCGATCCATGCGCAATGCAAAGAAAATGCACCTGCATACCCTATTTGCAAGGCATTGGGTAATTGTATTGTATTGTCTATAAATTCAGAAATACTGAATACATTTGCAGTGTTTCTCAAAGGCCTGCTCTGCCTTCTACTAAGCAACGCACAACTGCAAATTCTGTAAATATGCAACTGTAAATTCATGGAAACCTCATGGAACAGAGTTTATTTTTAAAAAAATGATTGCTGAGCAAAGGATTATGTGGAAAAAAATAAAATTTGATTTGTGACTGTCCTGAATAAACAAAATTATTTGCCAATTAAGAGATAACATTACTGAAAACTAACTTGCTCTTCCGATAGTTGAAATCCTTTTGGAATGTAAAATGGGCATATAAAAATGCTGAGAATGATAGGAGCCTTTCTCCAAACAGTTTGCTTGCTTGTTTATTTATTTATTATACTTATATGGCTATGGCAAGAGTGTTTTAAAAATTAGCTGGAAGGAATGAATATATATGTATATATGAATACACACACACACACACACACACACACACACACACATACTCAACAGAAGAATCTGTACTAATGATACCAAGTTCTCTTTCTCCATACTGCTATCAGTTTCTCCAATAATAGCCACCAAAATGTTTTTCTGCCACAAGATGTATGGAACTCACTGAGTAATTCAATTTCTTAGGAAGGATAAAATATATTTTTTGGAATTCTTCACAAAGTCCATTTTAGGAAAGCCTTTAGGGTCTTCCCATTGTTCTTAATATAAGATGAATATAGTGGTATTTATTCAATGGCTTTGCCATAAAAAATTGCTCTCAGTGCTTAAAATAGGGATCCTTCCTGCTATACTCCTGTTTCTCAGTCTGTTGCCTGCAGGAGGAGAGGTGGACTTATTAAAAAGTATAAGGGTATAATGGTATGTGGGAATAACCTTGGGAGACAGGAGGAAGAGCCACAGAATACACAACCATCAATATGAAAGATATCTCAGTCCATAGAAGAGAGAAGGAGAGAGGGAAATGATTCAGAAGTGATCCTTACCAGAAAGTGAAAAAAAAAGGGAAAATATTTTCAGGGTTTCAAGATTCTAGTGATGTAACCTTACAATAAAGATCGAGTTAGTAGTATAGCACAAGTTGTATTTCTTGCATGGACAACATCAAAGAGCTAACAAGGCACCCCATTTTTCCATAGTGTTTGCTGTAGTACAGGACACAGTATGTTATGCTCGTGTTGGAGACTGACTCTGAGGGAGAGGAAGAATACTGACAGGGAGTGGGGGTGTGGCTCCGGAGGTTGTGGAGGAAACTGGGGAAGGGCACAGGCCAATAAGGCATTCAGAGGAAGACCCAGGCCCATCTCTCCATCCTAGGGCACTCAGGGAGGAGAGGATAAGGAAGAGATGTGAATGGCATGGTCTACGGGGAAAGAAAGAGCCTTAATCCTCTTCATGGGCTGCAGCTGTGAGAACTGATTAAAAGAACGGACATGCGTATGGGCCAGTACTGGAAACAAAGCATGGAAATATCTCTAGTCTGTTGTTCCTCTCTGAGTTTGGCGTCCTTCCCAGTGTGTGTTCCGATATCTGTGGACGTCTTCAAGCCCTTATATTGCCTGGTTCCCTTAATTGCTTCAGTGTGGTTTGTGTTGTTTTTACTTTTTATAATTTATAGGTATTTTTAGTTTAAATGGCATTTCCTCCTTTTCATAACTGCTTGTGGGGGAGTTTTTTGTCTCCAGTCAAGGATATTTGGAGCTTTGAAGCAAAGTGAAGGAATAAAAGGGGCTTCACCTGTTTTTGTGCCTGTATTTATTTTGTATCCCACCCTGGGTCATCACATAGTGAGTCCTATCTATCGAAAAGCGAATGATTCAAAACATTTCTTTTGCCATTGGGAGATATTCTAGCAGCGAGAATAAATTTTTGGCAACCCATACTATGCAATGAACTCGTTCAATTTACCTTGCTAATGGGACTGAATATTTCAGTCTCAGGTAAGCTGTACCTATTCCATTATGTATTAAACTATTTTTTCCACAGGGACTTCCCATAAAATGTATTGCATTTTAGTAAATCCTTTTAACCCCCCATATTATCATTTATCACATTAATACAGAACCGTTTTTGGTAAAAACAAATTGGCATACACACATCATGATACCATTTAGAACTCCATATGTAATATTAACTTTAAATGTATTTAAAAGAGTTCTGTGTTTATTCTTGACCTAAAGATACAAGAAGAGAAACATAGAAAACAAATCAAGTTCAAATGCAATGATTAACTATATTCAACAGAAAACCATCATGCAGCAAAATAATATTAATGAACAGTAACTTTAAGGAAAAGAATAGAAAAGGCAAAAGAGACTGATAATTTAATAAACATAGCAGATGGCTGGGAAGAAATCATGAGACTTACATTTATCGTACAAATGTTTTTGTTATACTGCTATTTCACATCTTATTATTTGCCAGACCAAATGCAGATGAAGTCCATCGAAATGCAGATTTCTTTGTGGTTATAGAATGTTTTGTGATAGAGCAGTATTCTAATTTATTCTATCCACAATGTACCCAGATTATGATTTAGTAGCTCCGTAAAAGTTTCTACACTGTAGTGTGAGAAGATATCATTACCATTTTACTTTCTCTCTCCTTCCATAGTTAGGCTTTATTATACTTAACAACATAAGTGAGAAGAAATATTTATTGTATGCAAACATCATCATAAGTGCTTCTATATATCTATATAAATATTCCATATTTGTAGCTTATTACATCCCTACATATAATTCCATGTATTTCAATTCGGGAACAAAATTAAGGAGAGTTTGACTTAATTCTCTTTGAGCTCTTAGTGGTTTTCATTGTTATTGAACATGAAGCATTTGACTTCGATCACTTTATGGGGGCCTTGTAGAATTTATTATCTCTATTTGAGGGTTTTTACAAGGTTTCGTGTCTTTAAACTTTTTCTTTATGCTGCTGAAATACACAAGACTCTTAAGACATAAACATACCAAAGAACAGCATAAATGGGATACCATCTTCCAGGATTTATCCACCATTGCTGGAATTTGGAATCCTAAATCAATGTAAAAACAATGGTATTAATTAAAGCATTACAGTGGCAGAGCCAGTTGAATATAGTGGTTACAGGAGATTGATTAGGAACCAATTGTCCTGCATAAGATATGAAAGATGGCTGGGCAACTTTATACCAATCTCTATCTCAGCCTTAGAAAGAAAGTACTAACTAATCCTTCAAACATTTTGGGAGTGGTTTGTTCTCTGAGCTTGCCTTTTGCTTCCAGACATTTAGTTATTAAACTTGATAATATCTTCAGTGGAATTTGGGTGAAATGTGTCTTATTTGATTCTTTTTCCATTTATATAGCTCCTATGTGGTGTTGTAGTCAATTGGTTGCATGATTCATGGTGCAAAAGTCAACCAATGAGGATGTGCTCAGTTCTGTTGCTTATTGGTTATTTGGATGCTGGTTTCTGATAGGGTCATATTCTGGCTGTAAGTCAATCTATTTATTGATGGATCCATTTGTAGAGTGCCAGGCTTCAATGAATTCACACGGATGATGGGTTTTGGCATGACCGATGACTTCTGCTTCATCCCAGTTGAAATGGTGTTGTTCATTGCCAACGTGGTTCGAGATCAGGGATTTCTGGTCATGCTGTTTGACCATTCTCTACTATTTCAAAACATCGAAAATTATTGCCAGAAATACTTTTTATTTATTTATTTATTTTGTTTGTCAAATCATGTATGAGAAAACAAGTCTAAGTATGAACATAACAGATAAACATATAAGTATAAACAGGTATAAGTATATACATAATAAATGAGTACGAATAAATGGATAAATGGGAACAGTAGGACAGGGATGGTAGGCATGCTGGTGCACTTACGTACACCCCTTACAGACCTCTTAGGAATGGAGTGAGGTCCACGGTAGACAGTTTAAGGTTAAGGTTTTGGGGGTTAGACAACAGAGTCAGGTAGTGAATTCCAGGCATTGACCACTCTCAGTGGTGGGATTCAAATTTTTTTACTACCAGTTCTGTGGGCATGGCTTGGTGGGCGTGGCAGGGGAAGGATACTGTAAAATCTCCAGTCAGAGGTAGGATTTTCTGGTTCTCCAAACTACTCAAAATTTCCGCTACCAGTTTTCCAGAACTGGTCAGAACCTGCTGAATACCACTTCTGACCATTTTGTTGCTAAAGTCGTATTTTCTGCAATTGAGTTTGGAGCAGAAAACATGGTGCAGATTTGTTTCTGTAGTCACTATGAATCAGGGCTGGCTTGATGGACCATAACAGTTAAGTGTTGATAGACCGTAACAGCAAAGTGTTGCAGTGCAAATTCCAATATGCTTACTTAAAAGTAAGACCCATTAAGTCCAAGGGGGCTGATTCCTAGATAAGCAGCATTTCAGTGTAAAATTCAATTCTATACATTCTTCCCCGTTTTGCTACTTGCTTCTGAATAGACCTGGTATAGAAGGTCTTTATTGGATTTCTTCCAGGAAAAAAAAATGAGAATGTATTCTTCAGAAAACCCAATTCTAATTTTCTTTACTGAGTAATGACAAGAGTACACTAGACCAGAAGCTACTCTACTAGCATCAGTATAGCAAACTTGTCATGCTCGCTTGTGGGAAAAGAAACAGAGAAGTCTGCTATGTAAGATAAATTATATTCAGAATTTCAAATTGTCCAAGCAGATTTCCTTATGGAGAAATTTGGAAATACAAAGACACCTGCCTGCATCTTATTTCTTGCCCCATCAAAATGATTACATGTATTCATTCTGCAAATGATGGTGCACCATGTATTTTAATCGAGACCTTGGTCTCCTGCTCCCAGCCCTTATAATCAGATCCCACTCTTCCAGCAAAGGCTTTTTATTGATGCCCTATTTTTTCCTGCAACATATGAGCATGTCACTAAATTGGAGAATAGTTCCCTTTGTTAGATTTCCCAAGCAGGCAGGGGAAATCCTTAGACAATTTCATGTATGAAACCAGTTAATTGCTTTAGATGGTGGAACAATCACAAGTATTTGGACATATCATATGACAGACATTCATAAACTATGGGAAAGACATATTTGTCAATAAAGTAAACCACAGAAGAGCAAATTATTTTAGTATGGGAAAAAAAACCTTCCACTTAAGTCAAGGTATCACAATTACATTGATGATTGACATAGCTTTAACTAGCTCTCAATAGTAACTCAACAACAACAACAACAACAACAAATAAAGTTGCAGCTTTCCCTCCCCTCCAGTATCAAGGACCTGCCTATAACCAGAAAGTAAATCTCATGATACCATCAAATTGAATAAAAAATGAAAATTTAAATTATATATATATATTATTTTAAGACAGATAGGCTCATAATAGAAAAAGATCATCAAAAACAATGGAAAGAAATAATTGTTAATTTCTACAGTACACTGAAACAGAAGCCCATGAGAATAAATGGAATAAGGATACTATTAAAATTTCCCCTTTTATTATATCTTCCCTGCCAGAGTAATTGTTGCTGTGTCCAATGTATGCAGGAGACAATTTACTAGCTGTTTTCTATTAGTTTTTAGGATTAATATATACATGACTAAAATGAATCGGAAGCTTGTCCCTGGTTAATTAAGTTACCGAAATGTCATAGATACATTGCAGTAAGTGATTTTTAAAACTGGTTATAAAAAAAGACTTTGATGCTTACTGATATGATTTTAAGATGCATGTATGCATTTATTTATTACAAACATGGTGAGGGAAAACCTGTTCAGATGAGACCACTGATTGACTTATAACAGTATGACAAATCATAATCACATATTGTGCTACTTGGGTTGTAAACCAAAAGTGGTTTACTCAACGTATTGGAGCAAGGACCTGACACCACAGTGCCACTACGTATTAGTGAGTCCATGAAATTTCCTCTGCTATTAGGATGGCTTCTTGCCTCTCTATATTTATGCATTATATTTTAATTTTTATAAAAATTCAAAACTACCTTGCTAAAAACCTGGAGGCCATCTTCTAATATCACCTTCCTTTACAAGAATGTCTCTGGGCTCAGTATGTGCTCAAAATGCATTTCAGTTTTTTTTTCTTTTTCTTTTTAATGTAGTTTTGTTTTAAATTGGACTCTCTTATCCAGATACAAAGAGTAAATTTGCTATAAGGTAAAGAATATCTAGGATTCTTAAGCAAGAGGCCAAAAAAGCATTCTCACCTCTATTAATCTTCTCATAAATGCATGTTTTGCAATGGGCACATCATTTGTGCTCTAAACTATGGTGGTGCAGTGGTTAGAGTACAGTACTGCAGTCTACTTCTGCTAATAGCCAGCTGCCTGAAATTTGGCAGTTCAAATCTCACCAGGCTCAAGGTTGACTCAGCCTTCCATCCTTCCAAGGTTGGTAAAGTGAGGACCCAGATTGTTGGGGGCAATATGCTGACTCTGTAAACCGCTTATAGAGGGCTGTAAAGCACTGTAAAGCAGTATATAAGTCTAACTGCTATTGCTATTTGATAATCATGTAATTACTAGATGAAAAATGTTGTATTGCTCATCAAATGCAATACTTTTGGGGATGTTTGATAGAATCACAGGGTTAACTTGGATATTTAGACCATGGAATCCAACCCCATATGGGGGTTTGGGAGATTTTAAATCGTGGCTTTTATTGCTTTACATTGCTCGGAGTTACTGTCTGTGAGTTGGAGGGGGGATCATAAAAATTTGTTTAACGAAATAATAAATAAAATATAGGAATTAAATCTCAGGCACAGGGCTTTACTTTCTTTGTTTAGGCAAAGCAGAGATTTTTGTTCACACAAACAGGCATTATTTCCAGTGACCTTGCATGTTCCTGACACAATTCTGGTACTAAACCATAGTGAGTCATAACCCTCAACTGACATCAGTATAGTTCAAAAGAACATCTGGGGCAAATGGTACTTCAAGGCTGTAAAAACTATAACAAAGGAAGTAATTCTTTGTACCATCATATCTGTTTGGATGAATGACTCTGCTTTCCCTAAACAAAGAATGTAGAATCAGTAGAATACATCAAACATCATGGTACAAACAGTTGTAACTTGCATACTCTAGATCTTGTGAAGAATCTGCTGAATTTATACAACTGAGCAGATACTGTTATGATATCCAAATGATTTGAGTCAGAGGTGGTATTCAGCAGGTTCTGACCAGTTCTGGAGAACTGGTAGCAGAAATTTTGAGTAGTTCGGAGAACTGGCAAATGCCACCTCTGACTAGAGATTTTACAGTATCATTCCCCTGCCACACCCACCAAGTCACACTCACAGAACCGATAGTAAAAATTTTTGAATCCCACCACTGATTTGAGTATGATTATGTCCTACAAATGGAATCATAGTGTATTTGTATCACAATGACTAACCCAATTTCATAAGTTGTGTCATTTGCATGATGTCACCATATGTGTCATCCTTATCCTTGCTTCCTCTGTGGATTACCCATGTTCACTATACTGTCTTCAAAATAGACTGGTCCTCAGAAGATCAGAGAAGATTGAGATCTACCGATCAAATCAATGTCACTATCAGTTTCAAAAAAGTTTGTTGTATTCTGACCTCAAGTGCTTATCCAGATGCACATTCAGTTAAAAACATCCATTCATTCATCCATCCATTCACTGATCCATCCTTCTTCAATCCAACATTTATCTCAAATCTTATGACTGGTTTGATTTATAGTCCTGTGGACATCTTCCAGGCAAGCCATTTTTTTTTCTTGCATCAATTTTAAATCCAATTTAAGATCTGGCAGATCCTGTTGAACAAACTTTTTTTAAAAAAATGTTAAAGTAGTAAAAGAATCTTCCACTGCCATCTTGTTTGGGTCATCAGATATTGCCATAGGGAGAATTCAGCCACCTGTCAAATGTTTGGATTTAGCTGCTATCCAACAGCTCAATCGAAAGTGAAATATTGTGTGATGAAAAGTTTTATTTGCCTAATTAATGAAGTCTTTACCCAGGCTGTCAGATACTGCAGAAATTTGAAAACACTTTAATCAGGGGAGAGGGGAGAGATCTGCACTCACAGTGCCATCACAAACCAGATGTTACAGGTGTTATGTCTCCCTTATATGCAGTTTTATCATTCACCTCTAGTGTAGTGTTTCCTGTATCACATTGCCACTCTAGGATTCATCTCTATTGTTCCTGTGATGCATTTCCTGTTCCTGTTGTATTTTATACTCTTAATCAGGGGTCCCCAAACTTGGCAACTTTAAGACTTGTGGACTTCAACTTCAGAATTCTCCAGCCAGCATAGCTGGGAGTTGACGTCCACAAGTCAAAGTTACAAGTTTGGAGACCTCTGCTCTTAATGATGGCTTGTATAGCAATTTAATTACTCCACATGAAACACCAGAAGTCCCCACTAATGAATTACCATATAACACCTTCAGAGTATTAGCCGTTTGTCACTGCAGGGATATGAAGCCTGGATCATTGCTACTGTTTTGGCATTACTAATTTGGATGACTCTAGATGACACTTTAAGTCACTAGTGGGGAAATGACAAAGAGTGTCTGGGATGATATTTTCTGCACTCTGAGACATGTTTTGGATCCAGAAAACTTGCCAAGGAAACTTCAGGGATATGTCTCTTAAGTGGTCACCGCTGACCTGACACACAATATAAATGGATCAAATCGATTTTTGTTGTAATTACCTGAGATTGTTGAAGTTTAAAAAAAAAATGAGAACTGGAGCAACACAAACAATGGCTCTGGCCATAAGTTGACCCCTTCTCTCTCTCTCAATTAAAAAAGAAAAAGGCCCACGGTTTTTTTTTTTTTTTGCTCTCTAAAGACTTTCCCCATTTGCACTTTACTAAGACTCAAATATGCCCTGGCAACATACTCTTTTTCCTGTGTCGCCATCAGGTTTCCTTCTCTCATACCCAGTCCATGATTGAGACAGGCTCAACTTGTCCTTAGCTGTATTGATGTTCAAGTAGCATTTGCCCTTGTATTCCAACTCTAGCCAAGGGCAGCCTCAAGGTACATGACATTTGTTAGGCTTTGTCATCCATTAATTTGGAGAGATTTTGAATGACTGCAGTGACTCGAAACAAAGGCAGTGGAAGTGGGCTAGAGATCAGCAAAGGGGGCACCAAATTGCATGCTGTTTTATATGGACTGAGCATCAACTCAGCGGTGGGGAGCATGAGCATAAGGAAGGTCACATGCTTATGAAGAACTGAACTTTCTGAAATGTTGCTAAGCACTTGATAAATAACAGAATTGCTTTGGTGAGCTAATGTACATTATTGCTGATGGAAACTAGACTTCTATATCTGCTGAAGAATCTCCTCTGTTTGCCCAGCTCAAATAAGAATACCTGGTTTCAATAGAAAGGTGAGAACAAAATGTTATTATTTTATTGTAATATACTAATGCAGCAGATCCAGTGGAATTGGATCTGTGAACCTGAAAAAGATTCTGTTGATGAATTCCACTAAAATATTAATGCAACATCCTGCAAGCAAAGGAAATACCTCCAGTTCCTTCAATTGACTTGGATTAATTATGAGCATGATGAATTGTGCTCAAACCTATGTAAATATATGTGTGCCTGAAATTCAAGTCCAGTGAAAATATGGCTATGTTTTAGTGGACCAGGGTAACATATTTCATATAGTAAAAGTTGTGAGGGAAGAGGAGTGATATTTATGGAGTGCAAAGCACTGTGGGATTTTGTGGGAAACCATATATATATTCAGCTTGTCAGAAAACATCTTAATATTTACTCTTGCAATCCCTGTGCTAGGGTTTTCTAAACCTAAAGCTTTCATTAGCCCACTCACCAGATATAAAGCATTTGCAAGACTGTTGAAAGAGATGCTTTCAGGAATGGCCCTTTGCAGAGAGTAAAAGATTTTTTTTTTTTACTTAGCCTATCTTGAGTTTTAAAACCATAGGGTTTTCTTTAAATACAGCCCTTTTTGAATCAGGATAATTTCAAAGATTACAGTTATAGGAGATCTTGATATTTTTGTTCTGTTTTTCTGCAGCAGTGATGAATATGAACATCAGATGTACGTATAATATGTATATCCATCTTTAACACACCGCGTATATATTAGTTGTCAGGGATGCTAGAAGTATTGCTTTACTTGTTTAAAGATGTCTATGCACATATTATGCATCTACTATATATTAGTCATCTGGAAAAAAACAGAGAAAGACAGTCACTCTTTGTCTGAAATAAATATGACAGGTTAGTTCTGACTAACTTAAATTATATCAGTTTATTTGTTTAATCCTAGGTACATTCTTCAATTATTTTTTGCATCTGCTCTTCTAATAACTTCCAGACATTCCAAGGATATTATTTTTACATTGCATTTTGTAAATATCTGAGTATTGTCTTCCTCATTCCCTAAAATGTGATATGCAACACAATCACAGTGATGAGCAGAAGTTTCTTAAGAAGAAGAAAAGGATAAGGCAGACCTCTGAAGTTCCCGTTTAAGAATGCTGCTTGGAAGTGCAGTATTTACATTACATATCTTTATAACTGAATGACAACTTCTAAAAATATATTTGTTAATAAACTGCTCAGTTATACAATTAAGTTTTATAATCCTTCTACCTTTGATCTTTTTCCCCAGAATCCAAAATATTCTTTGCAGTTCCCGGCTTTGTCTGAGCCACATTAGATCCTGACAAGCAACGTAGTGGTTTATGATTGCTTGCATTTTCTGTATCCTACTGGTTCGCAAATGTATAGTAACAAACAAAGCAGTACATTTTATGATCTCCTTTTTGTCCCCAAAGATCCAGCCTCTTTTTTTTTTCCTTCCTGTAATGCGTAGTTTTAGAAATGGAAAATAAATAAACCTTGCTTAAAATATAAATGTAGGATTTGGGCTTTTTTGGGGGGCTAAATAAATGTTTTTGATCCATACTGCATGCACAATATGCTACATTACAGCAGGTTAATTCTATATTAAATATAATCAGAAACACAACATGGGGGCTGTCACACTGACATGGTGTGATAGGTACTTTAATACTGCTCAGCAGGAGCCCTTGTTATATTTTTTATATGTTAGTAGATGTCTACTTAGAATTGATCAAACCTTTCCTTCTGAAACGTATATGCCAACACCTCCACAACACACTATAAACTAGACTCTCAGAAAACAATAATGATGCTTATCAGTCACTCGCCTAGAGTTTCCTTGTGAAAAACCTCTAGCTAGTATGCTATTGGAGCTCTTAAAACATAGATCTTTTGCTGCACTGATAATTCACTCACAGCTTGAGATTGATGACTATGTGAAGTCCATAAAAGATGTTACCACTATATTTTCTTCTTATGATTTATTTTATCATGTTGTCAAGGTTTTCAGAAAACAAGAAACAAATCAATGAATGTCATGCTTAAATATTAAAGAAGGCTGTAATACACAATTTTATTCAGATGCCTTATTCAATCTTCTGGTTCTGGAAAGGGTAGTGGCAGCAAAGCTTTTATTTGAATTACTTTTGGAAAAATTAATTTAGTGTGAATGTTGAATTGTGAGTGGCAAAAGGGTAGCTAACCTTATTTGTTGTTGTTTTTTTTAAGAAAGAATGTGCCGTTTCTCTGCCTCTTGGAAGAGCAGCTTCAGAAAGGGAAGGGAAACACCAGCGCTGAATTTTCTATCAAAATTGTTTAATTTAAACTGCCTGCTTTTTAAATTATAAGAGAGGCTTGACGCTGCCTGACGAGCATGTAAACTGGCACATAGTACCAGTTACTCTTTCCTAATTACCACCTTGACATTACGTCTTATACCTTGGTGAGAGGGAAAAGGCAGAGGAGACTCATATTATAACAGATTTTGAGGCAATGCCTACAGCTGCACAATATTTCAAAATTGGTTGTTTCATGTCTAATATTCCCTTTACATGTGTTCTTGGAGTTCAAACACACAGGTTTGATTTTTTTTACCAGTTCTTCTTGAAAAAAATCCAAACCATATCTTTTAATTAAGGGTAGTAGAAATTACATCTGAGAATCTATTACCTGAAAAATCCAGCTTTGAAAAGTGAGAGAGGTATGAATATTGGAGTTGATATGACCAGATGAGGAGATGGTTCTGAACTGTAATAATAATGTGTATAGATGAGAAGTTTCTTCACTGATCTGTAGGATGTGTTAAAAAGTAAGTTAATATATGATTGTGAAGATCAGCTGAAAAGGAAACAAGGAAACTTGACAATTTCTGAGGACTATCACCAGACCTTTTCAATTTCAGATCATGTTTTCAATGTTTCTTTCTCTCCCTGTTCTCCACTTTTTATGAACACAGAGGGTTATTCTACTAAACATAAGTGAAACATATTTGGATTTCAGTCTTTTTCAACAAAACAACAATTGTTTTAATTGAATGAGGTTCTTGTTTGAAACATTTACTTCCATTTTTCTAGCTTATTTTGGTCAAAGACCAGTACAGAAGTAAACAATAAACAAGCTGTTTAAAAATAAAATGGGAGGCCATATATAAAACTCTTATTTGGTTTTGTTAAGGACCATATTCCTGCTACATAAGTATTTTTCAGACTTGGCAACCTTCAAATGTGTGGACTTCAACTCCCAGTATTTTCCAGTCAGCCTGCTGCATAGCATTTGCAGAGCTGGATCCTTTGGTCATTGGAAAAAAAGCCAAAAGGGGTGGAATTGGTGGTCTCTCCATGTTGAATGTTTCCTCATCTTCACCAATGACTACTAAGCAAGAGTGCCAACTCTGATTCATCATGCTCAGCTATGGGAATCTTCTGGGAGGTGTATTTCATTATCTGCATTTCAAGTAACCAGAATCAATATTTGTCACACTATTCATCTAAGGCACCATCAAGAGGTTATGCCAGTTTAGTTCCACAATTGGCCTTTAAGGCATACCAAATTGATATGCTAACAGCCATTGTCCAAATACAAGACTAATTCAGTATTAAGTCTTAGAGTTGCATGGAGGAATGATGTTCTGAGATGGATGTCAGAAAATAAGACGTGAAATGATGTTGATCTAACCGAGAAGGACTTCTCTAATACTCCCTATTACAAGTAACATGTCCATAGGATAATCAGAAATGGAGAGTAGAGATGCCTGGGGTTTTCAACTATTTTCCTTGCAGCCTTCTACTTATACAGTCACACCTTTTTCTTATTCCTGTGCTTTGTGAGTGCTACTGTGGTTCATTGGATAAGTTGGGATCAGGAAGACCCAGATTCTAATTCTCCCTCAGCCATGGAAACCCTGTGAGTGATTCTGAGTCAGTCTCCTTAGGGCCAGTTTACCTCACAGGAATATTGCTGTAGCAAAAAAAAAAAAAAAAAAGGAGCTGCCTGAACTGCTGAATGAAAGCCAGAATAGAAACCTAATAAATAAAATACATATTAAAAGAGTGCTCTAATGCCTCTGCAAAAATTGATGGCTCTGAGTTTTGGTTCCGTAACAGCTCCTCTTCACCTTTTGATGTGGTAAAAGCTTATATACTCTTTGGCAGATAAAAATAGAGACAACAAGTAGCTAATTTATCCATTTCTTAAAAAACAGTTTATGTGGCTACCCATCTACAGCAGTGACTCTGGACAGTGTTCAAAGAGTGGTTAAGTAGTTTAGCTAGTTATGATAGCTAAGATTCTTTTTACAATGCCTTGTTGCAGTATAGAAGATGGCTAGAGGCTCATGCTCTGTCAGGAGCACTTGTAATTTTTCAGCGCCCCATTCACTGAGGTCCAGAAAAGAAAATAACTCAAAAAATTTTTTTTAAAAAAAGGAATCAATTTATTTTATGCACATTCAGAATATTTGTCCATATAGCATGATCTATTCTCAATACCAGGTTTTTTTCATCATCTTATCCACAGGTCTTGCCTCATCATCTGCTTGTAATCTTGATGGAGATGGCAGGAATTGGACCTAGGCAAATCCTACATTTAAAAGATGTGTGCTCTACTTGACCTTCCCACAGACAATGATAAGCATTGGAATTACCTGCAGAATATGGTAGTTTCATCAGAATGTTGAAATGACCATCAGAACTTCACACTGCAAGCCCCACCTCTCATGTACAGTATGTGCTTGGTATGCCACAATACACATATAAAAGTGGAGCTTTTATTGTGATATTATGATGCATTGTTTGTCATGTGCCCTACTCCCCCCACCCTTCAGATGCTCAAGAAACAAATAGAAGAGGTCTACAAAGCTGTTCTCCCCAAATTTGGCTAAAATACCCCAAACTGCACAAAAACTTTTATCTTTGGGTAATATTATAGAACCAAAACTCTGAAGCCATAAATTTTTGCAGAGATATTGGACTTCAATCGTTGTAAATACGAGGTCAGTTGCTAAGCATCTGAATTTTGATCACATGACCGTGGGGATGCTGCAATGATCGTAAGTGTGAAAAAATGGTCATAAGTCATTTTTTTTCAGAGCCGTTGTAACTTTGAACTATCATTAAACAAATTGTTGTAAGTCAAGAACTATGTATATTCTTTTGGTTCTATAATGTATTCTGTTTCTCACAAGTACTATATCTTAGGGGATGGTGAAATGCCAAATTTGCAGATGATACTAAACTGGCAGGAATAGCTAACACCCAAGAAGATAGGCTCAAGATCCAGATGGATCTTGACAGACTAGAACACTGGGCCATATCTAACAAAATGAAGTTCAATGTAGAGAAATGTAAAGTCCTACACTTAGGCAAGAAAAACCAAAAGTACACATATAGACTGGGTGAAACCAGGCTCAATAGCAATAACTGTGAGAGGGATCTTGGAGTCTTAGTGGACAACCAACTAAATATAAGCCAGCAGTGTGCAGCAGCTGCCAAAAAAGCTAATGCAATCCTAAGGTGTATTAACAGAGGGATGCAATCAAGATCAAGTGAGGTACTAATACCACTCTATAAAGCCTTAGTAAGACCACACCTAGAGTACTGCATCCAGTTTTGGTCACCACATTATAAAAAAGATGTTGAGACTCTAGAAATAGTACAGAGAAGAGCAACCAGGATGATTAGGGGACTGGAGACTAAAACATATGAAGAATGTTTACAGGAACTGGCTACCATGGTTAGTCTAGTGAAGAGAAGGACCAGGGGAGACATGATATCAGTATTCCAATATTTGAGGTCTGCCACAGAGAGGAAGGGGTCAATCTATTTTCCAAGGCACCTGAAGGCCAGACAAGGAATAATGGATGGAAACTGAACAAGGAGAGATTTAACCTGGAAATAAGGAGAAACTTTCTGACAGTGAGAACAATCAACTAATGGAACAGCTTGCCCTCGGAAGTTGTGGGAGTGCCATCACTTGAGACTTTCAAGAAGAGATCAGACTGCCATTTATCAGAAATGGTAGGGTCTCCCGCTTGGGCGGGGGGTTGAACTGGATGACCTATAAGGTCCCTTCCAACTCTGATTATCTGTTATCTGTTATCTGCTGTAACTCCAGAGAGTGAATTGGTGAGTAAGTAAGTAAGTAAGTAGTAAGCAAGCAAGCAAGCAAGCAAGCAACTATATTTTCCACTGCACTCCTATAAATGTAATTCAGAAATAAGCCCCACCAAATTCAGGGAAGCTTTTGCTCAGTTCAGAAATACAGGATTGCCCTTTTACTGTTTAAAACAGAACATTGAAGAAGAGGGGAGAAATGGAACAGCAGGTTTCTGAGTACACATGTCGCAAGAAAGCACACAGGCATTTTGTATCTGTGTCCTTTTGTGTAGTTCTCATTTGTTTGGAGAACAATGGTGGGTGTGCAAGGCCTTTTGCCTGCAAGCATTTTCAGATATAATACTGCTGCTGAGGTCCTAATTGTGATGAAAACTATCTGGGCTACACCTGCACACTCAACAGCCCCATCCTATGTTAATGGAACTTCCCCTCAGCATTTGCACACAGGATGTCAGGCTGCTCCTTTAAAATATTTTTCATAGCAAATACCCCTTGTTTGCTCTCCAGAGATGGATCAGATATTGAGTCAGTAGATTAGGATAACTCATTGTCACCTGCTTCTACCAGACCAGGCCTTGAAAACCATGAGCTGGATTTTAATTAATTACATTTGATGCTTTAATTTAGCGGGAGACTGTAAAAGCAAAATGAAAATATATTTTATCTGGAGTCTTTATCAGGTAACAGAATGCATCTACAGCATAATATTAAAAATAAAATACACTGGATTATACAGTTTTTGAGCATAGTATTTAAATTAACCCTAGAACGATTCTTAGGGAATCAAATTTGTAACACGCAACACAATTTCTGCAGCTTATTCTCTGCATATGTTATTGTTTATTATAAGAATGTGGTTGGCAAATGACGGTAACATTGATCAATCTTTTCTTCTGCCATGGCCCAGCAGCTAGAAAATTGGCAGTCAGATTAAAATTACAGAAATAAAGAAACCGAACCTTTATTTAAAAACAAAAAAACAAAAACAAAAAAAATTAGAATGGTTGAACAGCTTAAAAGTTATATAATATTAAAAATAAAACTTTGTGTTTTTTGTTAGAACTGGCAACAAATATAGATACAAAATTGGAGACTTGGAAGTTACCTGAAAGTTTATTTAGCTTAATTCCCTCTTTAAGGATAAATGCTGTGCCCTCCAAGTATTGTTGGAATACTTTTTACTTTGCTGATTAGATTTAGGTGATGTATTTCATATCAGGTTCAAGTAACATAAAATGTGTGCTTTAGTATGGTGGGCTTTCCTGCCTCCCACTGCTTTTAATATGGTGGGTCTCTAGGGAATAGAGAAACAATACCTTCTTCAAATTACTGTATACTATTTGTTTGGTTTGTAAAGAAATAAACTCCATATGCACGTAATTATTTGTTCACTTTAGTTAAGGAGTATGATTAGAAAATATGCATTTTCTTTCATTGATGGCAAAGATAGGAAATTGCAATATGAGTAGTTCAACATGCTACCATTTTGATGTATTGGGCTACAAGTTTAAATGTCAGATCTGGGTATGAAATTCGGGAGCTTAAGTTCTAGGCCATTGGGAACGACTCAAGTGAAAAGTAGATAAGTGATTCTACCTCCAAAATCCCATCACACAATTATTGCAGTCCAGCTCCAGTAGGGTGGCAGGTGGACATCCTAACTAACTCGATTAGCTCTATCCTTTCTTTGCCTCCTTACTTATACCAAGAAGCACTGTAAAATTGACTGTTAATCTTCTCCTTAGTCAGTCAGAAGGCTTAGTCTTATCTTTTAGTTGTTGCTAGTTCCTTAATTAGTCTTGTCTTTGTATAAGGGCATCTGCAGAGTGAGATAAAACAAATGTAAAGATGGTAGCTGCAATAGACAACAGAGGGTTGAAGCTTCACTTGCACTGTGCATTGCGCCTCTCATCTTGACTGCTTGGCCATATCTTGTGAAACTCTGACAGGTGGATTAAATGGCAAATCCAGTTTAAACATCTAGTTGACTATGTGACAAACCATAACAGTAATAGCACCAAAGATAGTATACCATGAGTGCTCACTGAGTACTGGAGAGACCAAACTGGTCCACAAGAAAGACTAAATGAAGAACAAAAAAGAGACATGGCAAGGCAAATGATTACATGGTCAGTACATTTTAAAAACTTGCTGGCAAAGTAGATAACAACAAAGACCTGGCAATTGCTAAGAATGGCAACATTGAGAAAAGAGACAGAGCTGCTAATTCTGACTGCACAATGCCAAGCTTTAAGAACAGAGCCTTAAGAGCATACAAAGCCAGAAGTGAGAAGATAGCAACAGATAGCACATGTCCCCTTTGCAAAGAATATGAAGAAACAGTAGATCATCTAGTTAAGCTGTTGCAAGAAGATTGCACAGTGTGACTACAAACAATAGCATGACAACACAGCAACAATGGTGCATTGGAATATCTGCAAGAAATGCCACTTGCCTTCAAACAAGAACTAGGGAGACCACATAATAGACAAAGTAATCAAAAATGAAAATTTGCAGAACTTATAGCTACTACAATATTTAAAGTTGGAAGAAGTGGAGAAGACTCACTAGTTCAAAAGGTAGGCTGCAATACATCTGGTGGTAATGCATTTTTACACCCCGCCACCCCCCCACCCCCACACTGTATATATGTAAGAGAAGAAACAGACATCTTATGATCTCCGGAACTAAAACTATATTATACTTACTAAGCTTTATATATATAGGTTCCTGACTATAATATATATTATGGTGAGGAACCAACATGCTGTTAAAATTTGACCAAGAAACTGGGCAAGACTGAACTTAGATTTTGGACTGGCTTTTTCCCCCCCTTTGGAGACACAGATCCCAGATACTAAATGCTTTGAGAATAGGGTCACTTTTATGAGAACTAGAGCACCAGACTTACATTAAAAATGTTCAGCAGTCTTCCTGTAAAGTAAACCTTCTGTTTTAAAAAGGCTGCCAGGTGATTTAAAATAGGGAAAGGGTTGTGTTATTGGTTCCGTCCCAAGCACTGTCATTTCTTCTGCCTCTAACAAAAAAAAAGTTTTGTCTGTTCATGCTTTCTACTAATTTTCATTACTTTGGGAGGGGAATAGTATCATTTGGCTTACTCCACTTAATTCTACTCTATTTTAATGCCCTTTTGTGTGCTCCATGGGATACTTCTGGGTGATGCTAATTGTGGCTGCTCACTGCCAACACTGCCTTTCATTGCTGAACTTACAACTTGGGATATACTCTGAAAAACTTCTGCCACTCAGGTTAGCCAATTCAGAGTTAAATAACCTGAATTGATCTGATGGAAGGCACCATTCTCTCTTCATGATGTTTGATTGTATCCTGCCATGTACAACCTTGAAATCTAAAATGGTTCAGTCTAGAAACATTTTTTTTCAATCTCCAGTCAATCAAATAAATCTACATTTGAGAAACAATAACAAATGATAGCTCTGTACGTAAACCATGCAAATGATTCCCTCATAGAGTTTGGCATGTCACTTAGAAGAAAGTAATGAACAATATAAAATAACAAGCAAGTAAGCAAATATTTTACCAATCAAATAACTAACCTCACACACAGAGACAGTTGTATATGTATATGTATAGGCAATCCTTGACTTACAACAGTTCACTTAGCGATAGTTTGAAGTTACAACAGCACTGAAAAAGTGTTTTATGACCATATTTCAGACTTATTCTATAGAGAATCTGAATCAAAATTCAGATTCTTGACAACTGACTCATATTTATGATGGTTGCAGGGTCCCAGGGTCATGTAATTACCTTTCGTGACCTTCTGACAAGCAAAAAGTCAATGAGAAAGCTGGATTCACTTAACAACCAGGTTACTAATTTAACAACTGCGGTGATTCTCTTAACAAATATGGCAAGAAAAATCATAAAATGGGGCAAAACTCAATAAATTTCTCACTTTGCAACATAAATTTTGGACTCATTTGTGGTCATAAGTTGAGAACTACCTGTATACGTATATAATCAATATTTCAATGTCTATAACAGTTAATTGCAGTAGATGTATCTGGCCACCTTCAAAATCTCCTTCCAAGTTTCCTTTTTTGGAAAAAAAATCCCGGCAATTTATTGACTTACTGGGATGTAGTGGAGAGAATGAAGAGTTTTATGTCCGTATGTTCATGCACAGATAGAACTAAAACCAAATCTTATTTGTGTGATGAATAGAAAGTTAATGTTTTGGTTTTCTTTAGGGACAATATTTAAAAGAAACAGGGAATAGTGGATTAAAAAGTGTGCAAGTAATGCACAAACCATGAAATTAAATTAGTTCCTCCCAGGAAGCCAAATTTTGGTGAATACTGTAGAGGAAAGGTAGGAAGAAAATATTTTAAGCTAAAGCTGCCCTTAATAAGCTTCAGTAATTAATGGCAAATTGCTCGTTAAGCCTGAAAGAAGCATTATTTTTTGCTCACTGTTCTGCACATGAAATGAAAGGAATGAGGGGTTAATTAATAATGTATAAGATTTATTTAAAAGGGAAAGAGAGAGAAAGAGGAGCAGGCAAGAAAAATGAAATGTTTGATATAAGCATTGTACATGAAACCCATATCGTGGACTGGCTATACTTTCCCTTTAAGTGTTTTACTCATGATTTCTTTGCCCAAGACTTGAGTAAAGAAAAACATACTTAAACCTCTCTATAGAATTACATGTGGTATTTTGTGCCTGTAACAGCTATGCTCTGAAGGAGAGAACTGACTCTTCCATTGCCAGTCTTACTGGAGAGACCAGACAGAAAACATGGCCACATAAGCTAAATCTACTTTATCGTAAAGCTACATAAACAGAAAAATATAAGTCTGAAAGTATAATTCTACTGCTGTATCATTCAAGAGCAATCAGATCCACATGTGAAGAGATTGATTAGCTATTTTATTGCTCAAGCCTATATAAGGAATATTCTCAGATAGGTGGCATTTTAGAGGGAGTCAGACTTTGCTATCTTATGACCACTTAGATATTCCAGACTATTTCCCTGTTTGACCTCTCCACTTGTCTTGGCCAGTCTCTCTTTGATATCTGTCACTTTTAGACCTCAAGAAATTAGGATGAGTCCCTTCTGAGCCTCACATCAGCTGTGGGCTATGCTGTCTTTTATCTGACCATTCCTTGGTAGCATCTTCTTTGCCCTACCTCCCAAAGTCATTCCCATGTTATTATATCCCTTCTGGAAGAAGTAGCAGGCAATTCTGGAAGTCTTGAGACCTTGGGTCATGGGTCTCAAGTAGTATTATAGTAGTCTTGGGTAATGCTTGCAGTAATCAGGTAGTAGTAGTGCAATATAGATGAAGAATCTGATCTGGTAGAAGGCATCCTCTAATCATGAGATGAGGTTGTACTTTGCCTTGTATTACCCTAAAATGTTAGAATCTAGAAAGTTTTCCTTTAATCTTCAATCTGTATCAAGTAAACTCTGTCTTTCCCATCTAAAATAAACTTTTTTTGTGGAAACTAGGATAACAAGAAGGATCCAGGCCATACTAGTAAAGATGCAGCTGAGTTTGGGTCTACCACTCATGATGTGCATTTTACCATTTTGTTTTCAGGCCTTGTGAATGATTTGCATGCTCTCCTTTTAAGCCATTTAAGCACTGAAGAACCTCTCACTTGTTTTCTCTTAGCTTAGGAGTGAAGTGGGCAAACCCTGTGAACTATATGTGACATATAAGTCTCTTACATGTGACATGTACAGTCTCTTAACTTTGTGCCAACACTTTTAGTAAACAAGTAAACAAAGAAAAATGCAAGAACAAATCTCTGGTATGCATTATAAAGCGATTGGTCTATCATTATTGTCATCAATATCTGCCAAAATGGGGGAGAAAGATGAACTTTCTGAGTAAGCTCTGTCAAGTCAACAATCATGTCACTCACTGCCTTGGCTTGAGCAAACTCATTAAAAAGGGTTTCCTCTTTATAGCTACTTATTATTAATACTGGCTTGTATAGAAACTTGAAAGCAGAAGTAGCTGCTTTAAAGAGGTGCTGCATCCGCACTCCCACTTATCTTAAACCACCTCATCTGAATCATTGTCATGGCATGTACAGCCATAATAGCACCTCATCTGAATCATTGTCATGGCATGTACAGCCATAATAGCAACAGGATTAACAAAAACAATAATTATAAAGTGTAGCTCTTTTTTATGGAAGCAAGATCATTTGTCTGAATTGCCTGAGCCTAGGTTGCTTCTTGACATCATGACTTTCCTTTTCCTGAACCTCAAAAAAAGGTTTGTTTTGGGTAAATTATTGCATTAACAATGCATGACTTAAGAATAACAATTCACTCAATATCTTCATATTATGTGTTTGCTCTTAGCATGCAAAGCATAATTCACTGAATTTACCCCAGTGCCTAGTTTCACACAAGCCCTGAACTTAGCCAACTACTTTTCATCATAGCTTGTTATATTAACCCAGTCTTCATAACGGCAGTCTTTGGACTTGCAATATGAAAGGATCAACCCAGCATTAATCTGGAAAGTAACACCTTTTAAAAGAGAAAGCATCTAAGTTTCACATCCACTAAATATTTAAGTGAAACTTATTTGAAAAGTAGATTAGTATGTAACCAGGTTTGGTTTATCTGAAGTAAACTTTGGGTGGGCTTTAGCAATATGCTTAACCATAGCAGTCAAAGACTTAGTAGCCAAACTTGCACAATACATGAACCATTGTTGCTTTTAACTCTAGTCAGTTTGTTAATGCTTATCACATTGTGCTCAAAACAATGAGCAAAATCATTATCCTATTATTCAAAGTATTGTGGAAATCAGAAAATTGATTAAACATGTCATGTGCATGCAGCCTTTGGGTCCTAAATAAGAATCCTTCAGAAAGCTCCTGATTCTTCGAAAGAATCAGAATGATAACAATAGTAGGGAGGGAGAGGAGGAGGAAGAGGAAGAAGAAGTGGAGGAGGGAGAGGAAGAGGAAGAAGAGGAGGAGTGGGAGAAAGAGGAGGGTAGGATGGGGATTTGTAATTTCTGGTTACACAAAGGTGGGTGTTTCCCAACCCTGAAAAGACTATTGTTTCATTTATCACATTTCCAGGTAGTGTTGGCCACCTATGAGAAAGAGGTTGTGTTTACATGGTGCATTCACCCATGTATAGCTGATTTACAAGAAAATCATGAATAAAGGCAAATATACGTGTCTCAGGATAATGTTGCAGGATCCAATCTGGGTTTGTCACAGGAAGATTTAGTCTTCTAAAGCTTTTGAACACCTGTTGGAGCCCATCTTCAGATAACCTCTCTCTGCTAGAGACAAAACACTCTACTAGAGACAAGTACCCTGAAGATGGGTCCCAGCATTAGTCTGAAAGCTCAGAAGACTAACCCAGATTGGATTCTGCAACACCAATTCACATGCCAGATCATTCAGTCCATGTCCATCATCTCCAGCCTGAGGATGACGGGGTTTGGTTTCTTGAGCTTGAAGATTATGGTACAAAAAATCCATATCTTTGGACAAGGTTTAAATAGAATTAGTGATGGTATAGTTACTAGTATTAATGTCATGATTTATTGATGGGTCACACAATTTTATTTATTATTTCATGGTGTCATGGCTTCACAAAGTTTAAAAACACTTTCATTAGGCTGAAATGTGGCTGTCTTGTTTGCACTTCAGCATGTCTTATGAGCATATTCAGACCAAAATAGTTGCCCAAAATTCAATTTCAAATTATAAAGATTCTAAATTTATTGTTATTGGATTTTTACTGCCAAGGAAGGGAAGGAAGACTGGTGGACTTTTCTGCCTGATCTGACTAGAATGGCATTGAGTTAGGGAAGGGGTGGGGAACTATGGTACCTTTATGACTTGTGGACTTCAATTCCCAGAATTCCTGAGCCCGAGGCTCAGGATTTCTGGGAATTGAAGTCCACGAGTCATAAAAAGGGCCATAGTTACCCACCTCTGTGTTAGGGGATGAAAACATTTGCTTAACTTTAGCAAGATGTTTTTTGACCAGGTCTATCTCAAAGCAAAATCCATTGCGTTACTATGACTCAAATGCAGAAGCTCCCCAGGTAGAACAGGATAATTATAAAGCCTGCAAGAATTAGTAGAATCAACAAAATCTTTATGTCAAGATTTGTAACATTTGATGCATGTACATTTTGCTGAGATAAATTTGGTTACGTGCTCAGTTCAGTGCTAAGTTAAACAACAGGAGGCAAGAATGTTTAATGTAGATAAAGAGGAGTATTACTTATGGCCGTAAATGCAGAAAGCTGAACAAATGGATATTTAAATTGAAAAGGGGAGAAATATCCTAGCTATTCCAGGTTTATGGGGGAGAATAGTACAGTTCTGAAAGAAAAACCATCATATTCTTTGCCATTCAAAAGAGGGTCAAATTTCTACAAAGCATATTATTATAGTTTAAAATGCCTAAAATACAGCAAACATCAGTGCTCTGGAAATAAAATGTATTTCAGGTAGGCATTTTATTTTTTAAAAAAACTCTTTTAACTGCATTGATAGTGATTCAGAACCATTTTTTTTAAAGAAGGGCCTGAAAGATAAAATCCTATTAATTTATTGGAAGTGAGAGTTGCATTTTCATTCCTTTCCTCAAAGCTGAAATCACTTATGGGCACTTCAAATGTACAATCTGTACTCTGAAATTCATGATTTGCATAGTATTGAGTTTCATCCAGCATCACCTCACTAAGGTCCTTCGCTTGTCTGATTCAGAGATTTAGAAGGTGCCTATTGATTGTCCCTCTTCTTTATGAGATTCACAGCATTTGGACAAAATGAGAAAACCTCCCGGCAGCCTTTGGAAGTTCTTTTTAATAAGAAAGAAAAAACCCTCACTGTAAGATATATTTAGTAGTAGTGGAAATGTCTATCTATTGGAATTGTTGGTTCTTCATCTCCAGAAACTTTTAGCATAGGGTTGCATGGTTTATTTGATTGTCTTGTACATTGTGTAGGTAGCATCTCTTGACTTATGTCCATTTCTTTAATGGCTATTTGAAGTTACAATGGTGCTGGGAAAAAGTTACCTATGACCAAATCCCATACTTACAGGACCATTACATCTTCATGGTCAAAATTCAGGTACTTGGCAGCCAGCATGTATTTACAAAATTTTCCGCATCCCTGGATCACATGATCTCCATCTATGGCCTTCCCAGGAGGCTTCCAATAAGCACAATCAATGAAGGAATCTGGATTCACTTAATAACTACATGATTTGCTTAACATCAATGGCAAAACATGGTTGTAAAACCAGGCACCATTTACTTAACAACCACATTGCTTAATAATAGATGTTCTGGTCCCACTTGTGATTGCAAGTTGAGGACTACATATAGCACTAAATGAGTTTTGTGGTTTTTTAGTTTCTACAATGTTATGCTTGTAAGATAATCAAAGCTTCATATTCTAGCAAGGTTTTGGCTCCAGTTGGTATCAGTACCCATCTTCGTACATGTGTCATTATTTTATATTATCTTATACCCACAGTTCCCAAACTATGCTCTGTGGAACTCCAAGGCACTACAGCAAATTCACAGAGGGACCCTGGGATATTTTACTACTTAATAAACAGAATTGTTCATGAGTTTACTGTGGTGCCCCAAGGTGCTGAAATGCACAGTTTGGGAACCACTGGGGTCACCATGAACAAATTACTGAGATGCTAAGGGCACCACAAACTGATAAAGTTGGAGAACTTTATTGTCTTAGAATGTTTATTTTTGCATTGTTTTTCTGCATTTACTTACTTTGTTATTCACTGCCCAGAGCTGTACATTTGGAGTAGTTAACAAATATAGTAAATCAATACATATAATTTCTGATGCACCTGATCACCTGCTAATATGCGATTGGCTGGACCATGTTTTATTACCTGTTCTAGAAATAATTCAGCATAAACAGATGATGTTTCTCAGAAATATTCTTTGTGCCTAGAACATTAACTACATTTCCAGAATCTATGACAACTGCTGCTAGCCTGGTAGCCTTCAGATATGTTAGGACAGCGGCTGCCAACATTTATCTAAGATGGCTATCAGAGAGCACCAGTTTGAGGGATGCTGCCTAGAAGCTGATATCTTGTAATGATCACAGAGGGAGTCTTCTGCCTTAGTTACTATAAAGTAAAAGTTGGAGAGGGGGAAACCCTCTTCTTTGCTGCTACTGAAAAACATATGCAATATTATTGTCTCCAGG
The DNA here is from genome assembly GCF_049901735.1 of Notechis scutatus. Classification (NCBI taxonomy): domain Eukaryota; kingdom Metazoa; phylum Chordata; class Lepidosauria; order Squamata; family Elapidae; genus Notechis; species Notechis scutatus. Next base: position 105,729,681 of record NC_142012.1, read on the forward strand.
AACAAGCTGAGCCTGGAAAGCAGAACAAACCATCCTTACTATGGGATTATTGCAAAGATTATTAAGGCAGTTCCTGTGAAAATTGTAATACAGTACAAGCTCCCTAGGATAATATTTTGCATCCAGAGACATGCCACCTCTGAAATGGAAGCTCCGATGCACTGACTTAGCACTTTTCTTAAATTGAACTATATTTCAGAAACATTTAATTTCTCAATTAAAACCTATCAAAACTGGTAGCTCTTATCATGTTGAGTGTGGTAATTCAATGCATTTATTACATAGCACAAATAGAGCTACCTTCTACAAAGCTACACTTCAGTTGCCCAGGATTTAAGATAAAGGAGAGTAAACAGTTTGTCTCACTTACTGATCAGGGACTGGTTGCAAAATGTCACACTTTACAATCAACATCAGTGATGGAAATTTCAGGCCAAATTACTATAATTAACTGAGGGCTTCCTCTATTTGCTTCATCATTTATATACCTTCTTGTGCCCTTGTCCTAGTAATTTTTTTTTGAAAAAATTAAAACTAAAATGCATCAGGATTTTGGCTTCTTTGCCTACTTAAAAATTTACTGTCACTTCATTGCTTTTTTTATTGAGTTTGGAAATATCCTTTATTTATTAATCAGATTTACATTCCCACCTTTCTTCTTGGAATTCTGAATGGCATACATAGTACTCCATCCTTCAAATTTTTTTCATCCAAAAAGTCAGACATATGGTTTGTCATGTCCTATCTCTGGTGGATCAAGGCAATGTGGGGAAGGGATGGTGATGATGTAAAAACCATGATTTACCTATTCTGTCAGGTGTCAGAATGAAAGTATGTAAGGGTGAAGTTTTTAAAAGATTAAGTATTATTCTGCGTATGGTATCCCTTTTCTGGAATAACATTATTTCAGAGAGACAAGGATGACTCCAAATTTGTTAGTATTTTGGAAGACTATTAAGTTCTGTTCTCCCAGAGTGGTTTGGGAGATGGAATACATATATGATTTAGCTGTTTCTAAAGTTGAGAGAAGGCACAAGTTGGACTGATGGTAAAGGTAAAAGGTAAAGGTTCCCCTCACACATATGTGCTTGTCGTTTCCAGCTCTAGGAGGCGGTGCTCATCTTCATTACTAAGTCGAAGAGCCAGCGGTGTCTGAAGACGTCTCCATGGTCATGTGGCCGGCATGACTAAACACCGAAGGTGCATGGAACGCTGTTACCTTCCCACCAAAGTGGTCCCTATTTTTCTACTTGCATTTTACATGTTTTCGAACTGCTAAGTTGGTAGAAGCTGGGACAAGTAATGGGAGCTCACTCCGTTACGTAGTGCTAGGGATTCGAACCGCTGAACTGCTGACATTTCTGATTGACAAGCTCAGCATCTTAGCCACTGAGCCAATTTATAATGCATTGTGCTGTATTCAACTTATGTTGCATTATTAGTTGTTGTTCATTTTTTATTTATCTTTTATACTTTCGATTAAATTTCTGATAATGGAAATAATAAGCCCTTAGGTTTGGTGGTGGTGGGTGTTAAACCACCATAAAAGCCCTAGAAAACAAACAAGCAAACAAATGCATCCAGTTTTTAGGTAACTAGTAAGTGGCACAAAATTATTAGTCACAAGAAAAGATAAAATTTTGGCTTGCTAGCTTTCCAATTTGGGAGTCATTCAAATATATATTTTACAGAAAAGTTTTAATACTTCATATGCATATGATCTTTCTGCTTTATTATATCATCTTTCTTCCTTTATCATTTGCCGCACATAGAATCAGAGCCTGTAATTTGGGTCTAAAATTGGATGACACCTGACTAGCACTCTCTTAATGTACCCATGTGGAAATGCTTATAGACTGAGAAAATAATGAAACATTGTATTAAGATAACTTCTGCCTGCAAAACAGTATTTGTTTGTAACTTGGAGTGTGTTACTCATTTCAGAGCTTCTATCCTACAGATTTCTCCTATTGCCAATTAAATTTCTGCATGGCACAACATATTACCTCATTCAGCAATCACAAACAATTAGCATCTAATTTCTTTCTTTTTTTAAAGAGCTGGTTGATTTTTCATTTTTGTAGCCAATTAGCAATAGAAATAGAGCCCTGAAACTGGAAGTGTGGGCATGTTTTAAAATTCAAATGAAAATGGGATTTGCAGAATTCTTAAAAGAATCAGTGAATTGTACAAGAATGCCTTTAACACGTGCTGCTAGTCTGCAGACTACATGGTGCTTAACCCTGCATTAGCTTAAGACGATGTAACTACTGTACAACATAGAGTGCAGGGCTAATGCTACTTAATCTCTACTAAACCTACCCAGCATATATTAATAATATATATCCATGCTGTTACTGTATAAGTATATAAAATGGGCTACCTCCCAACAAAAAGAGGGGAACTTCCTGAGGAATAGTATAATGTAAAAATATTGTCCCAGCAAATAAATAGTATTTATTTGTAATATACTATATCTTGTTAACATAAAATTAAAAACAATAGAATTGAATGAAAAATGTCTGCAATTTAGCTTCAGCTAAATATGGTTGTAGAAGTATTTAAACATTTGAAGAATTTGAAAGTAGGTCCTTTAAGTCCTTAGCTGTTTCCAGTAATGAAATGGCTCTCTCTATAATCTGATTCTGGGTTGCTCCATGGATTTCTCAGGAACTCTGGAAGATGAAACATCAAACAGCTGCCGAGAGCATAACTGGAGAAAGACAAAGAGCAGTTCCAACAATTGTGCACAATCCTCATTAGACCCACATTTGGTATTAAGCTCAGCAAAATATTATTATTTTTCTACTCCTCTCACATCACAATAATGACAATTCACTTCCTTTTTTAAAGATTGGACCATTTTAGAGAATGAGAGGCATGATAACAATCCAAAGCATATTATGTCGAGTATTTTAGGAAATTAACAAAAGTACCTGAATGCATTTTAAGCTGGGTTCTGGGATGAATAGGTCCTACTGCATTGGTTGAACCAGGGCAGTGATGGTGAACCTTTTCGGCACCGAGTGCCCAAACCAGAATGTGCACATGCATTGTGCAAGCATGTACGGCATTGTGCAAGCATGTAGCACAAAAACCAAAGTCCAGCTGGGCAGCATGCATGTGTGCTCTGGCCAGCTGGTCTTCGGGCATGCTGGAGCACCGGAAACTTTAAAGCTGGTTTGGGGGTTTCTGGCACTCAAGCGCGTGCAAAGACCAGCTGGCTGGCGCACACATGTGACCAACCCAGGAGGGTTGTGACTGGATTCAAATAGTGGTAAATTCAATCTTGAATGAGTTGAGTGGTTTCATTTGCCTTGTAATAGGTAATGGTATATCACCTCAAGTAGACATGTCTAGATTCAGCCATTTTGGATAAATCTCAGCAGGTTCCTAACGTCCCTTTTGCAGGAAAACTGAAACAGCTGTAGTTGTAATGGGCCCTTTTCTATGGGGCTTCAGGCATTAGAGCACCCAAATGACACTGATTATGCTTGTTAATTATTTCTGGAGGGACAAGGATAATAGTGTTGTATCTCTCTTGTATTTATATAAATGTTTATATTTATAGTGACCAAGAATAAATATATACATTAAATTTTTACTCACTTTTATAAGTCAATTAGCTGCTAGTGCCTGCTTCTTTTCATGATGTTGTAGATCACCCTTCCCAGATGGGAGGACGGTTCAAGTGAGGAATCAGTATGGACTCATTATATAAACACAAAAGGGCACAATCTGAGCACCTCTTCTGAATGCCTCACAGCTTTATCTCTTTCCCAGGTGAGAGCTGCCAATCTGGAAATGTTAAGTATGGAGAATAATGGAGACCAGACATCTGACCTGTGACTTCAACTCTTTAATAACAGTAAATAGAACAGAACAGAGCAAGGCTATGGGCAGCAGTAACCCTTTTATAGGGCTAGCTGCTACCCTATTACCCAATGAGATGAGCAACAAGTTCAAACTAATAACCAATAAGAATAGTCCAAATAGTGGCCAATCAGGGACTAGTTCTGGCCCAATCCAAAGTTGTTGTACAAGGACCAATCAAGTGTGTAGGTCTTCAAACCCTGATTTGCATTTAAGTTATTAACTTTTATTGATTCACAACACCCCTCCCCCTTGGGTTCCGTTTGAGGGGAGCTGTAATAAAATCCTCAAGATAGACAGGCCGTTTGGTCTGCCTGGATGATTTCCGAGGCTCCACCGGTTTTGGTCTAAGGTCCGGTTCCGGTGGAGCGTTTGGATGATCTTTATTAAATTCTGTTTCGCTGCACGGTGATTCCGTGCTGCTTTCACTCTGGTTGTCTCCGCTACTCCGTGTTTCTTCAGGGTTTTGCAGTTCGGTTTCCCCCGTATTAAAGTTCCCTGAAAAAGTCAACTCCCTCCCCGCTTCAAGTTCCGGTGTTTCGCTGGGCCGTAGGGTTTCCGTTGGCCTGCTATTTGTCATATCAAAGTCAATTTCCTCGATATTTCCTCCCCCTTGAGTTGGTGAACCCGGGGAGTCAAGGGCGCTGGGTGGTAATCTCGATCAGAGTTGGTCTATGTGGCGTTTCCACACCCTCCCATCGTCTGTTAGCAGGCGGTAAGATCTAGGCCCGGTGAGGTGGGTAACGGTTGCGGGTATCCACAACGGGTCGCCGGAAAAGTTTTTGGCAAAGATTAAATCGCCTACCTTAAATTCCCGGCATTTGCTGCTGGAGCCGAAGGGCTTTTCCGGTGCGAATGCGGGGTGGAGCCGGTCAAGGTGCGATCGTAGTTTCCTCCCCATAAGAAGTTCAGCGGGTGTTTTGTTGGTCACGCTGTGGGGCGTGATATGCTGTAGCAAGAGAATTCGATTGATTTTCTTGTCGATGTTGCCGAATTCCATTTTGTGAAGGGTCTTTTTTACAAATTGTACCATGCGTTCTGCACGTCCATTGGCCGCAGGGTGCGCGGGCGAGGTTAGCGCATGGCGGATGCCCCGATCAGCAAGATATTGTTCAAATGGTAACGCAGTAAACTGTGGGCCGTTGTCCGAGACCAACACGTCTGGGAACCCATGTGTGGCAAATAGTCTGTTTAATTTATTGATAACTGAGTCCGTTGTAGTTGTGTTCATTCGATGGATCTCGAGCCAATTTGAATAGGCGTCGACAGTAATAAGGAAAGTGTGTCCTTTGGTAGGCCCCGCAAAGTCAATATGAATACGGGACCATGGTCCTCTCGGAGTTTCCCATTCAGTCGGGATTGCTTTAGGCGGAGCGTTGCTGACGTCTTGGCAACGTTGACAAGTAGCGACCCAGGCCTCGATTCTTTTGTCGATTCCCGGCCACCAAGCGTAGCTGCATGCAAGTGCTTTCATCCGCACGATACCCGGATGTCCTTCATGCAATACCGCCAAAACAGTTTGTTGCAATTTGCTAGGGATTACGACTCGATCGCCCCACAAGATACAGCCTTTCTGGGAAAACAGCTCAGTTTGGCGGCTTTTGAACGGTGCCCATTCCGATGCTATTTGGTCTGTCGGCCACCCCCGTTCAACCCAGCGTAGGATGTGTTGCAGAACTGGGTCACGTTTTGTTTCAAAGGCAATGTCTCTAGCCGTCAATGGTGGCACATGTAGAGCTTCGATCTGTAGTGTTGAAATGGTGGGGGCTGGATCTACAACAGAGTCTGGAAGCGGCGTTCTGCTCAATGCATCAGCGTGGAGAATTGATTTCCCCAGGCGATGTTGCAAGGTGTAGTTGTAGGCCGCCAAGAATTCAGACCAACGGGTCATTCTGGGGAACAATATATACGGGGTTGGTTTATTACCCGCAATGATTCCCAGTAGCGGTTTATGATCAGTGATTATTGTAAACGCACGGCCATAAACATATTCATGAAATCTTTTAACTGCAGCCACAATAGCTAAAGCTTCTTTGTCCAGCTGACTATAATTTCGTTCAGCTTTAGCTAAGGTTCACGAAAAAAACACGATGGGGGCTTCCGCTCCATTTGGTAATAGGTGGGCCAGAATTGCCCCAACCCCAAAAGGTGATGCGTCACACGTGATAGTGAGCGGTAGAGTCTCGTTGTACTGCATAAGTACAGAACCAGAAGTTAGCAATTTCTTTACTTGTTGGAAAGCATGTTGTTCCCGTTGTCCCCACACCCACGTTGCTTTTTTGTCTAATAGTCTATGCAATGGTTCAGCTACCGTTGCTTTGTGGGGTAAAAAGACATTATAGAAATTGATAAGTCCAAGGAACGCCTGTAGGTCTGCCTTGTTCCTTGGAGTGGGGGCCTTTTTAATTGCCCGTAATTTGTCTTCGGTGGGATGGATTCCTTGGCTGTCCAGGAGATATCCCAGAAATTCTACTTTTTCGGTACATAACTGGCATTTATCTTTTTTTACTCTGAGGCCTGCATTTTGGAATCTTCGTAAAACCTCTCTGAGTCGTGTTTCTAGAATGTCTTTGTTAGGTGCGGCGATGAGTACATCGTCGAAATATGGGACAATGCCTCTTATCCCTTGTAACAACCTTTCCATTAAACTCTGGAAGATTCCAGGGCGCGCTTACCCCGAATTGGAGCCGGTTGCATTTAAATGCGCCCCTATGCGTTACGATCGTTTGTGCCTCGGCTGTGGTTGGGTCTACAGGCAATTGTTGATACGCCTGGGCTAGATCTAGTTTGGCGAAAACTTTCCCGCCACCCAGGGAATGGAGCAAGTGTTGCACTACCGGCACTGGATATGCACTTTGCTGCAGTGCGTGGTTTAAGGTGGCCCGGTAGTGTCCGCAAATTCTTAGGGACCCATCAGGCTTGATAGGCGTCACTATCGGGGTTTCCCAACGGGCGTGGTCGGTGGGTTCCAGTACGCCCTGCGCTATTAGCTTATCGAGTTGTTCGTCGATTTTAGGCTTCAAGGCGAACGGTACCCGACGCGGCTTAAGGCGGATGGGTGCTATCTCAGGGTTCAAGTTAAACGAGATCGGGGTCCCCTTGTACTTGCCTAGTCCGTTCGCGAAAACGTCTTGGAATTCTTGCACGAGTGCTTCCTCCCAATCGCTGCTCTCGGCCCTGTGGACTCCGGCTACAGTGATTCCAAGCGGTCTGAACCATTGAAGGCCTAAAAGGCTAGGCCTGTCGCGGTCCACGACAGTCAGTGGTAGTGCGACGGTGCGGTCCTTGAATGAGACCTGGAATCTGCGGGACCCAACAACGGGAATTCTGTTACCCTGATAGTCTTTGAGTATAACCCTTTGAGGGTTAAGGTCTTGGCGGCGAATCGTTGGAATGAGCTGTTGTAGCGTTTTCCACGATACCATCGAGAGGGAAGATCCAGAGTCCATTTCCATCACACAAGGTTTATTTTCGATGGCGACCTTTACTCGGATTTTCCCGGCATCAAGGGATGTAGCGTGGCCTATGGTGATTGTTTGGTGGGTCTCTTCCCGCTGGGTTTCTTCGTGCCTGGTGGAAGTGGTGGACGGTTTGTTTCTGTAGGAGTGGTTTCCCCATTGGTGGTTCAATTTTTCTCGGTGTGTGCCGAAGAATCCTGAAGACTGGCATTCGGCCTGTCGGGGTTTGGAGTTCTGTTTGCTTCTGCAAACCTTTGCGATGTGACCTCGTCTCCCGCAATTTTGGCAGAGTGCGTCGAGGAATTTGCAGCCGGATCGTGGGTGATTGGCTCCACAGCCGGCACACGGTCGAAATGAGTGTTGTGTGGACTGGTCTCGCTCCGTTCGAAGTCGGTTGACCTCTTCCTCATCGCTGTCGGACAGGGACTCTAGGTCTTCGTGGTGAGTTGATACCGGGTGTCTCTCTGAGCGAGGTGAGGTATCAGTGGCGAGTTTACGTAGCGGTGCATTGGTGCGGCGCATTCGGGCTGCCGACTTCTTGGTCGCCTCCGCTGCCGAGGCTTCTTTGAGGGCATCGGTGAGGCTGATGTCCCCCTTAGCCATAATTTTGCTCTGGATCGTGCCGTCTTCTAGGCCCAGAACCAGGCGGTCCCGGAGGGCTTCTTCTAAGTCTGCAAATCCGCAGAGGCCTCCAAGGTTTCGGAGGTCCGCGATGTAATTGGCAAGGCTTTCGCCTTTCCGTTGATCCCTCTGGTAATATTCGTGTCTTCTGACTAAGGTTGGCATGGTGGGCGTGTAGTGAGCCCGTAGTAAAGGCTCGAGGACGTCCCAGTCCATCTCTTTTACCTCTGCTGGCTTGGCAAGTGACTTTGCCATTTTAAACACGGTAGGCCCGCAGTGAGTTAGAAAGATAGCTCTTTTTTTGCCGGTTGTTGCATCTTTCAAATTGTTGGTCTCCAGAAACATCTGGAACCGATCCATGTATGCCTCCCAGTCTTCGGTTTCTGGGTTGAATGGAGCGGGTGGTACGGCACCGCTGGCCATGTTGCCGTTGATGGTGCGTGTTCAACCACGTGCTCTGTTGGTTGCTCTGTAGGTTAGTCAGCTCTTCGGTCTCCGTATCCCATCCTCGTCGCCAGTGTTAAGTATGGAGAATAATGGAGACCAGACATCTGACCTGTGACTTCAACTCTTTAATAACAGTAAATAGAACAGAACAGAGCAAGGCTATGGGCAGCAGTAACCCTTTTATAGGGCTAGCTGCTACCCTATTACCCAATGAGATGAGCAACAAGTTCAAACTAATAACCAATAAGAATAGTCCAAATAGTGGCCAATCAGGGACTAGTTCTGGCCCAATCCAAAGTTGTTGTACAAGGACCAATCAAGTGTGTAGGTCTTCAAACCCTGATTTGCATTTAAGTTATTAACTTTTATTGATTCACAACAGGAAAGATAGGCACTGAACAATAAAGTAGCTAGTTTGAACTCTACACACATGGGTCTAATTGTCTTCCCCTGACACACTCTTACTTATCTTCAAAACTTATTTAGGAATGCCAAAAACTTTTCTCCTGTACATATTTTTGCTCACTGTCCAGTACCTGAATCACTTAAACTTTGCTTTGCATAGTCTAGAGTCCATCCCCATGTTTTCCTATCTGCTAGCTTTTTGTTTCAGATGCCCCCTTTTTTTGCTTCAGTTGCCTCAAGCCCCTTTTCCTTACTGGTTGGAATTGTTTGGACTTTTGCTCTCACAGCCACTGTCTTCTGTATTTCATATTCCATTCAGATATGTATCATTCAAGCAGTAGCTTCTGCCTGTGTGTGATGACCCGGGGCGTGGCACAAAGGCAACACAGTCAAATAAGCAAGAAGAGTCTCTTTAATACTTTGCCCCCAATGTCCAGGTTACTTTCAGCTGGAGAAAAAACTCTCCCAAGAACAATCTTTAAGTGGAGGAAATTCAGCCCAAAAATAAAGTACTGTAAATAAAAACTGTAAATAAAAATCCACACAAACCATGCTGCAGCAATTAACTTGACAGGCAGGATAAGGAATTGCAGACTTGAAAGGCCAACAAAACACACACAGTTGGGAAGACACTCATAATCCTCGACAATAACAGATAACTCACAATTTGCTTCCAACAACTTTACTGTGCGTAGTTTCCCTTTTTAAACACTGTGTTCCCAGTTGTAGCCAATGAAATGAATCAGGGTCCTTTCCTCCCCCATAAGCCACACAACTCATGTTGCTCCCTACTCCATTCCTCCCTGTGTGCCCTAGGATGAAGAGGGGGTGGCCCTGAGTCTTCCTCTGAATTCCTTCTGCCTTTTTCTACCTCTCCCCTGCTCTGCACGGCTGGACTTTGCCTTTCCCCAGTTTCTTCCACAGCCAATGGAGCCACACTCTCACTCCCTGTCAGCTGCTCAACCTCCCCCTCAGAATCAGATTCTGACAGGGGCATGACACTGTCCTAGAAAGCCGTCCTCCATTCCTCACTATCTACCTCAGGAAGTGGTGAATTATGGCCCTTTTAGGACTTGTGGACTTCAATTCCCAGAATTCCTGAGCCAGCCATGCACAGATTCTACCTGCACTAGCTTCTTAAGTTCCAATTTGCTGGTGATTCCACAAAAGTGTATCTTTTTTTCTCTGCAACTGCCTATCTTTCTAAGTTGTATACTTGGCAGTGTACAAAAAAACAAAAACATTGACCTTAATAACTGCAGTAACATTTTTCTCATTCAATGCAGTTCTTCCTTCTCTATGTAAGAGGATTAAAACTTTTAGGCCCAACCCTAGCAAAACTGAATGGGTATGTGTTCAAGGATTTTCCATTTCCAGAGAGCATCCAAAATTAGTTTTCTATGATGTTGTACTACTCCAGGTGAAACTGATATGCAATTTGAAAGTCCTAAGTTGTCAACTGTTGCTTGTTGGTGGCCAGGGGAGCCTTTACATAGATTAATTTGGCTTTATGGCTTTTCCTGGATTAGGACACCCTTTTCATAGTCACTCATACCTTATCTATGTCTCAAGTGGATTACTACAATACACTATATGTAGGGCTGCCCTGAAAATAGATACATGTCCAAAAAGTGATCTGTAAGTACAATTAACTCTAATTATTTAGAGTAGTTATATCAAAACATAGCAACATAAAGTTGCTATGAACACTGAATTAGTGAATTAGTGTTCAATTTTACAGAACCACTAGAACCATTGGTCCTAGGAGAAATAAGTCTCATACCATTCAGTATGAGAGCTGAGACAAGAAGGCAGAACATCTCCTTGTTCAACCTGGGAATGTGTACGTTGCACAAGCCAATGTTTTGGTCATTTCACAGGCCCACAAATCACTGTGAAAACACCATAAGTATTAATTTTGTGGTTGCAAATAAATTTCAATTTCACCCATAGGACAACTTTACCTCCCATGCTGTACTATCGATTATTTTCTGGTTGTGCTTCATGGTTTGTGAGCTCAACAATGTCAAGGTTATCTTGGCCATCTGATAGAAGGGGCAGGATTGCAAGGCTCAAAACCCTTTATTATAAGAAATGCCATTTTATTGGACCTTGGAGATGGGCTTTCTAAGTGGCCACTGCTTCCATTTAGAGCCATTTTCCCCCTAAAGTTCACATGGCATGACTCTCTTGTCCTTGAAGACTGCTTTAAAATTTGTATGTATTATAATTCTGTAAACTTCTAAGAATTGCTATGTAGCAGGGGCCTTCAACCTTGGCAGCTTTAAGCCTGGTGGACTTCAACTCCCAGAATTCTCCAGCCAGCAAGGGTGGCTGGGGAATTCTGGGAGTTGAAGTCTGCCAGGCTTAAAGCTACCAAGGTTGGAGACCCCTGCTATGGAGAATGAGACAGACCATAATTTGGTAGATTGAAATAAATAAGGCTGTGGTAAAAAAAAACACAACCCACCTATCTTGCCAAAAGACTAGATCTTCAACTTAGAAAGTACCTGTGGCAGTAAAAGCAATCTATCTTGATTCATCCTAATTACTGAATGCTATTCAGGAAGCTCAACTTCTGATTACATTGCATAGGAAAGAATATTACATTGTTATTATTACTTATCTTTTCAAAATCACCATGAGATGATTTTTTAAAAAAATAGAAGTGTCTATACTTTTGTTTTTGAGCAGAATGTAGTAAAAAAAAATTGCAGTGAAAATAGGTTTTATAGTAAGAAATATCTGTGGCAAATCTTATGCAGATAGATTCGTGGCTTTTTGTGCCAAGGAGTGATAGCAAGAAATAATAGTTGTCCCTTTATGAATGGATTGGAGTTGACAGAAGTTGAGGGAAAGTGTAAGGTATTAACTCATCCATCTTTTCCATAAAATATAGACAGTCTTTAAACCAGTCAAGTAGACAAGACAGTCACAACATATTTTACAACAAAATAGATGGCAGGAAGAAAAGCGAGGCAAGCAAATCCTTATAGTTAAAGAAAAGATTCTCTTCAATGCCTCCTTCCCTTTCCATCCTAGCATTTGAGAATGCTAGAAAATGCCAAAAATGTAGATTTTTTTAAAAAAGAGAGCCTTTCATGATAGGTAGGGCATTCCTTTCCATTGAGCAAACTGATATCCTGTGACAGCACTTTGTGGATCATTTTGAATTGGGAACAGAGTAATTACGAGACATATCTCCAACTGAACTAAATAAAAAAATCTGAAACACTCCATTCCACTTTGTATTTTAAGTTTACATTTAGGCAGTGTTCTAAACTTTTTGGGCATTAGACTGAAGCACACTTGCTTGGGAGCAATTCACAATTTAAAATCAGTCATAGTGACTTTTAACTCAAAAGAATATGGCTTGGATTTGGCTGTAAATATTTTAAAAATAGAGCAGAATGTTGCAAAAAATAAAGTAGTGCAAAAGGATGTTGCCTATTTCTGATTATTTGTTGAATGAGTGAGAGAGACTGTGCTCTAGTTTAATTCAATATTATACACTTTTAAAATAACTGATGTTAAAAATAAATATAACGATAAATAAATTTATAAAGATAAATCATCTTCCAAAAGTAACTGTTCTAAAGGCAAGATGATTTTTGAAATGAAAAAAACAACAACATGTGGGTGTGTTCATTACTTTACCTACTGTGGAATGGGTAGGGATAAACCATATGCATGCCTGCAATTAGACATTATGATTTCCAAAGTATTTACTTACCATTTGCTGAACCATTGAGTAATTACCACAGCAAAATTGCACAATCTGTTAGCTCTGTCAGTTAAGTATGCTGCCGGACAGCTTGGGCATATGTATATCCTCAAGTCCACAGACTTTTATATACTTATCTAGGGCTTAAGTATTTCATCACTTCTTTTTTACAGTTAAAATATTCTGATACAAGTAGAAGATAATATTCATTTCTTCTAAGCTTTCATTAAAACTTCCTTATGACTTCTCTTATTTTAGTTTTTTCGGCTCAAGAATTCTGATACCTTTAATCCATCAACAAAGTTTTATTATCCAATGCAAGATAATATATGTAGCTCAGAACTATGGAATCCTTGATGCTCTTTGAACTTGGTTGTTTGCACGCAGAGTTGTTTTGTTATCTGACTAGATAACATCAATGCTAGAAGGGTTTGCTCTCTGTTTGCATGTAATAGCATGTCCTGCCAGTGTTAGTGAAGTGTGGTTTTCTCCTTAGTATTCTTTGATCAGGGCATTTTTTTTCTGCTTGATTGTTTGCCTGTTATTAAACTTTATTTATCTGAGTGTTGGCTGCTTGAGAGGATGTGTTCTGATCTTTTTGTTTCTTTCTTAGCTTTTTTTCCCCTCTTTTGAATGGTGTACAAATATGATTTATCTCTATGTGTCTGTTGATGGCTATGATTTGTCTGAATACCAAGCTTCCAGGAATTTCCTAGCATTTTTGGATTTAGCTTGGTCTAGGATGCTCACAGTTTCCCAGCTGAAACTATGGTTGAGCTTTCTATGTGTTGTGATATTTTATCATGTCTTCTTGCTTATTGTTTTGATTTACTTAAGATGTTTTTGAGGTCTTTCATTGGTTTCTGTGCTACAGTAATTGCTGTATGGTTGTAGTACTGTGTTGCTTGTTTCTGATATGTTTTTGCTGTAAGACAGTGCTATCCTTTTCATATCTTGTGTTGGTTTTGCTACAGCGGGTTGACTAGCCAGGCACTTTTTTGATAAAATAGCATAGGTATCCATTTTGTTGGTAAACATTGAACAGGTAGTCTGGTAAGTGTCCAATCACTGACAGTGAGATAGAGCCCGGACAGCAATGTAACTCCATGTGGCAAGAAAGTGAATAATCCTATATGTGCCTCTTCACCATTTCCAGTTCCCTCTTTGCAAGTGATGCATAAAGACAATTCATAAATGAATTCTTCATTTGATTGATTGCTGCACAGTAATGTGTTTAATTCACTTGAGAACGAAAAAAGATAACCAGTTCTAGAAAGCACAACACCAAAGGGGACATAAGTGAACTCCATTCTTATTCCTACCAAGATTTCTAGTTTGGTAACTTGAGAAAAACTGAGTTCCCAATATGGAACTATTGCAGCAGAGGTGGCATTCAGCAGGTTCTGACCAGTTATGGAGAACTGGTAGCGGAAATTTTGAGTAGTTCAGAGAACCATCAAATACCACCTCTGACTGGAGATTTTACAGTATCCTTCCCCTGCCACGCCCACCAAGCTACGCCCACAGAACTGGTAGTAAAAAAAAAATTAATCCTACCACTGCAGCATTGATAATGCCAAAGTGAGAAGATGTCACTTTTCAGTATGTTCTAAAATACGATTAAACTTAATAATTGGGTAATAGTAAAATAATATGCAAATCAAACAGGAAGGAAAAGCAGCTGCTCTTCTAGAAGGAGGATCATACCCAACAAAAATCCTCCTTTACTTTTATATATTCCCAGTAGATGCACCTAATATATCATTATCATTATGGAAAAAACTTACTGTAGTAGTTAATTTCTAAAACAATCAGCTACCCTTTGTGGTCATAAATCCATGAGTCTGACTTATTCATCTGGTTTCATATGGAAAAAAGGAGCAGAATGAGCTGTGATAGGCCTAAATTAGATATATTAACACTTTATTACTCCTTTCCCTTGAGTTGCCTCATTTAATGAAGAAATGTAACATCACATAAAAACTGTTGCATCATCATGAGAGGCACATGATTAAAGAAAGGTAAACGAAGAGCTTGAAATGAAAAGAAATAGAGGTTACCAAACATTTCCCAAAGGGTGCAGTTTTTTAATTTGATTCTGAAAAGGTATATAGGAATGTATGAAAATGAGAATATTGCACTAACAAATATATCTTTTAAAGTTGCTGCATATTTTTCTGGGATCATGATACTGTCTACTATTGTTTTAACAATACTTGTAGAGAGTGGCTACCCTCATGGATACTGAAACACCTTTTTGGAAATAAATTTGAAGCACTACATGGTGTTATTTTTTCAGGCCGGTCAGGAGAAGAGTTGGTCAGTGGCTCCAAACAGACATCTGAGAGGTATTTGGCTGAAGCACAGCTGCAGCCGGACAACTCTGAGGCTTCATATGGGGAAAACATGCAACTGCAGCTGAGAACACGAGAAAAGCCAGGAGCAGTGAAATTCAGCCTGATTACTTGTGAGGAGGCAGCCTTGTCCCTCTTGATGGGCTACACCAGAAGCTGGCTATTTAGCACAGCAGAGTGAGGAAGGCAATGCTGGCGACAATGAGAACAAAAGAAGGACTAAGGGGGCATGATAGCAGTGTTCCAATATCTAAGGGACTTCCACAAAGAAAATGGGGTCAGCCTGTTCTCCAAAGCACTTGAAGGCAGGACAAGAAACAATGAATGGAAACTAATCAAGGAGAGAAGCAACATAGAACTAAGGAGAAATTTCCTGACAGTTTCCAATTAATCAGTGGAATGTCTTGCCTTCAGTAGTTGTGGCTCCGTCACTGGAGGTTTGTAAGAAGAGATTGGACAACCGCTTGTCTGAAATGATATAGGATCTCATGCCTGAGTAGGGGATTGGAGTAGAAGACCTCCAGCTCTGTTATTCTGTTAAAAGTGCAATGAAAAAAAAATATAGAAAAAAGATAAAGATGTAGCAGTTATAAGTTAAACTCTCACTCTGTGTTTACAACATACCTCTTTTCTTTCTATATTCTATTTTATTTAATTATGAAAACCACACATTCATTTTTTTTCTTTTTCATAGAAAAAGTCAATAAGGGGTTTCCAGTTAATAGTCAACGTAGATTTTTAAAAATCTAATCAAAGAAGTCAATTTAGCCAACTCAGCGAGTTCCATCATTTTACCAACCTGTCCTATATTGTGGGGAATGCCAAATCTTTCCATCCTTGTGCATATAATAATCTTGCTGCAGTTATCATGTACAAAAATAAAGTTCCATGACTTTTTTCCCAACTGTTTTTCCCAATCCGAAAAGAAAGCCTCTGGTTTCAATTGTGTTAATCTTTAAAATTATCTGAATCAGTGCATATATTTGAATCCAGAATTCTCAAGCTTTTTTACATACCCACCAAACATGATAAAATGTCCCTTCTTATTATTCACATTTCTAGCATAAATTCGAACTGCTTTCATACATTCTATATATTTCTCTGATGACAAATACTAACTGTATATCATCCTATAAAAAATGTTTTGTTTATACTATAATGTACATTTCAATTCTTTCAGCCACATGTTTTCCATGGTTCTATTGGTATATTATGACAAAAAAAATTTTTAGTCCACTTTATCATGCATTCTTTCACCTCTGTTTCACATTTCAATAAAAGTGTATATTTTTATTGAAGTATACACTTTTAGTAATGATATGTCATTTGCACACACTTCTATTTCAAATTCGGACTCGGAATTCCCAAACTATCAATTGTTTCATCTACTTTAAATCTAACCTTGGTAAATTGACAATTATATCCCACAGTAGCCCCATACCAATGAACATGATATGCTAGCATGATCACTTAGGATGGTGCTGAAGTCAGTTTCTGGGCACGTGGGTCTCAATTCACCCAGCACTTCCCTTGTTCCCTTCTGTGAGCAAAGAAATCCTCTCACTTTTGAATTTTCTATTTCATGAGCCCCTCAGTGGGAGTTCACACGAAGGATTCTGCATAGGAGAACCGAAGCCTTCACAGAAATTCCTACTGATGAAAAAAATACGTTAAAAACAGCCTTCATTCATAGGCAGATGTCTCCAGTCGGCTGTAGTAGTTAGCATGCAAACGCAGGCTTCCACATGTTAATCGGAAGAAGTCAGGGCACACCACAGGCTGATGTGTGAAGCAGAAATATCCTGCATCTGTGTGATGAGGTAACGCACACAGATGTGAATGCATTACTCCATTAAGATTCCTATGAAGCAGCCTGTGTTAGTCAGCTACAAGTGCAGAAGCATTTTATGCAGCCTTCTGTTCTCTGAATTGGGGGGAGTTTCCACTTGTGCATTTGCTATAATTTGCCTTCACTTTTTTTTCCCCACCTCACATTGTTTACCTAAGATACTGAGGTAAAATGACTGGTTGTCCTGGAATATACATAGGTGAACCACTTAAAAAATAAATTTAATTTTACTGATGAAAACCGCACTGCAACTCAAAACATTTCTGTTACAACCAAAACCACAGAGTGGTTTTGCAAATAGTTATACAGACCTATTAAGAAATGTTTCCCCATGGTTTTATATCAGAAAAATGTGTATACGATGCAGATTTGAGAACAACCTTATGTTGAAGTCTTTAAAAATATGTCTTGCAATCAGGGCATTTCCCCCCGCCCCTCACAAAGGTGAAATAGGATTGTAGTTTTAGATTATATTGTTTCATGTTGGTCTTGCCCACATCCCTTTCTTTTGTTTTATTGCCGACTTAAGCAGACAGAACATCAGATGGCTATTATTTTCCAAGTGTGCTGCTTGTTAATCCGGTGACAAAAACAGCATGAGTCATGTAATATTGTGCTCCTGAAGTTTACCTTTTTAGTAATTGTTTTACACACAGAACTAGATTTTTTTTAAAGCTGGGGTGGGGGAAGGGGGGGAAACTAAACAATGAACATGTGTAAACTTAAGGATTGACAGGCTTTAAGCTTCTGCAGCTACATATCCTGGAAAAGAAGGGGAAAACAGTGCTAAGAAAACAAATTATAGTTAGTGGATGTGAGGGCTTTGACATTGCCATCTGACAAATTGACCCCCCTGCTTGACCTCCTGCAATATGTTTCCACAGGTAATTCCATAACTCTCCAGCCAACTTTTAAAGATTTCCTGTTTGACAGCAGGGAGAAAGGAAGTTCCCCCATCAGCGTGGAGCCCAGCACCCAACGTGAAACATCAGCATGATTGAAACCCGTATAATTTATATCAGGTTTCATCGCCTACCCATACTCTCATGATGAAATTTATTTCTGCTGATAACGGAGGTTTTTTAGCTCTGCAGTGCTGAAGTCAGTGTGGCGAGATGTTTCTGTTGTTGTTGGAATGTGCGCTGGAGTGGACTGTGAAACTGATGAATGACCAACCGTGGCAGATTCATAATCCGGAACTTGGTGCAGCTGCGAGGAAACTAATGGCTAGCGGGGACCACAGAGGTCCCTTAGCTAATACCTGTCTCCTCCATCACAAATTGATGGCATTAAACAAAAAAGTTGACTCTTTTCACATCCTGCCAATCTAATTTTGGTGCCCCTGCAGCCATCTCAGTATCTAGTGGCACCAAGGGCAGTAAATGCAGCCTGTGGGATGGCTCAGATAGCATCTGTCATCTAGGCGTGCTGCTGTCTCGGCTGTCTGGCAAGAGGGGGACATTACTGGGCAGACATCCCCTTTGGCTGGTTGCTACAGGACGGCGGTGGCCCCATGCTGGTCTCTCTCTCTCTCTCTCTCTGTGTGTCTCTCTCTCTCTCCCTTTCTCCTCTGCATCTCTGGCTTGCCTTTGCCTCTTTGCAAAGCATATGGTTTCACTTTTCTCTTTCTTCACAGGGAACCAGGACAGTTGAGGCATAACTGCTTTTACTTGTTCCTCTCCAAAAGGTTGCACTGGAGGAAGAAGGTCCAAAAATAACATCAGTGTGAGAAGTCATTAGTCATTTTTCGCTGTACATATGTTAACTTGACCCACCGTATGTTAATTCATGCAACATTGGCCTCACATATGGCTTCAATAGGAATCCCAACTGATACTTCCTCCTGCATGGTGCCTCATTACAGGCAAAACTTCCCAGAGCTTCATCATTAACACTTAGGTGAAGTTCGACTTCCAAATTACTTTGCTGGCCTGAGGTCAGGGGGGGTGGTGAGAGGGAAAGAAGGGCACAATGAGAATAAAATATAGAGGTTAAATATGCCAATCAAATCCTGTATTCAATCAAAGATAATCGGGATGAAACACGAGCATTTGATTGTATAAACATTTTCTTTGACATTTGCAGGTTCCGGGCTATTCTATATACTGTCTGTCCACATGGGGGGGGGGGGAGGGAGTGAAGAGAGAAAGGGGACAGGGGGGAGAAAGAAAGAAAGTAAAAAGAGAGAATATGCATTCATTTGAAGCAGCATTCTGAATATGTTATATTGCAAAATTAAAAGCAGGCTAGATAATACTTGGCAAATAATTTCAGGTACCAGAAACTCTCAATTTACCCTGAGGTGTGGACAATATAACTAGCAGATAATAGAAGCTGGTAGTTAATAGAACCTTAGGATTATTGCCCAAAACCCTGCAGAGAGATAGAGGAGAGTTGCTGAGAGGGGAGACAAGTTGGCATTTGTGTAAGTGCTAGCATCGTCCTCCTCCCCTGAGGTGCCCAAAGATTGCTCCTGTGACTGAAAATGTTTGGCCCTGAATTTTGGTAGGTATAAGGATGGATCTTTTTCAATTTTCAGTCACAGGAGCACATTTGGCTCCCAATGGCTATCCCTAAAATGATTCAGATTTTTATTTAATGATGACCCTGCATAGTTATTGTATTGGTATGTCCTAGCCCAAGGGGGTAGGGGAGGAGCAGAAGGAGTGGCAACTTTGTTTAATGTGCGCGTGCGCGCGCGCGCGCGCACACACACACACACACACATGTATTCTTTTCCTCATATATATAATGTGTTTAAGGATGCTAAAGGGGCTGAGAAGGGAAAATAGATAACATTTGTAAAATGGAATAATTCACAGGTAACAATGGTTGTCATGCCACATTGA